>NW_024962334.1:45291813-45333554 GCF_019238085.1 Lagopus leucura | reverse complement strand
TTCCCTTTCCCTTTCCCTTTCCCTTTCCCTTCCCTCCTTTGCTTGCTCATCTCATGCTGTGGAGGAGGGGACAGACCCTGCAGAAGCCATCAATAGAGAACTCTCTCAGAATCAGGATGTAACAGCTCTAACTCATTGGTAGCAATACTCCAAAAAAAAAAGCCATAGGCAGGTTTCATGGCCTGTGGCATACTCAGAAAAATCCTCTTAAGTGGGCACCTGTGTCATCTCTCTACAAAAGTCCATTATTGCAAATCCATCGTGTCCATTACAGCTTTTTGGCTTCAATTTAATTGACCAAGAGTTAGTTCCAATAGAGGTTTAAAAGAACCTGATTGTTGCTTACTGGTTTCAGGGATGAGGGGATGTGAGCGTTTCCCCCCAAATTCTTCCTGAGATTATCACATCTTTTAAGATTACATACTTGGAAAAGATCTTTCCTAAAGCAATTGCTTGTTGTGAAGGTTATAGCAGAAAGTGTTTCTGGTGTTTGCCTGACACTGCTGAGTTTGTACTTGGACATCTGTACTCCCCATTGAGCCCCTTTCCAAATTTCCTGTTCGCTGCCAAATTTCCTGTCTGCTTGTCTAAGAACTGCTCATAAATGTTCACTCGTTAAATACACTGTATTTTCACTGAAGGCTTAAAAAATATAGGCATTTTCCAGCATAGTTTCCTGGAAAGCCCTTGCTCTAGGACTTCTACTTAGAATACTTCACTGCCTGATGAGTTAAAGAACAGCTAATAATCTTTGGGTATGAGATAAATAAGTTTAACAATCTATCCCTAGCTGAGAATTGAATTGAATTAAATTATGCCCTTGTGTTGGATTGTCTTTAAGTGACAATTAAAAACTTGCTGTGTGAAGTAAATATTGACAGCTTATGATTATTTTAATTGTTTTTGTTTTTGTTTTGCATCTGTACTCCCTGTTGATTAGCAAGGTGATTTCTGTTTGCTTTACCAGTAATTACGCAATCTGCTGTAATGAGTTGCTCCAAGACAGCACTGAAATCCAATTTGTATTCTTTGGATAGTGTCTTAAAAACATGTGGATTTCATCTAGTTTCTGTTTGGAAAAGCACAGGGGAACAGAGTGACAGAAATACAGCCAAGATAGAGTAGAAATACTATAGCTCGTCACTTGGAGAAGCATCTTGTGAGCAAATTTATTAGTGCTCTCTGTGAGCTATTGAAGATCCACAGGTTACAGCGGAGCATTATTACCTCAGAGCAGGTTTCTGACTGGTTTCCTTCCAGCTCCTCAAAGCAAATGCTCTTGTGGGATCTTTGAGGATGCCTCAGTGCATTCTTCTGGGCTCCTGCCAATGACATAAAACCTCCCAGCTCACTAATAGAAAAGAGAATCCCTCTCTAAAAGCCAGGGAGCCTTGTTTCAAAGAAAAAAAAAAATATTAAAAATGCTGTTTTACTCCACGTTGGCTAATTCAGGATGAGTGGGGAGCAAAATTCCGTGTGAAGATAAGTGGTTTTAATGTGTGTTAGCAGGTCAGTGGGCACTGTAAATCTCCCTTCTGCCTCTGCATGCTTTATCTCAACACAACACATGTGAAAACATCCAAATGTCTTGTCTTATCTTAGTTTGCACCTCATGTTAGTTACCACATAGATGCCAAGTGAAGCACAAGCTGGATTTCAGGCAAGGCATAGCAAGACAAAGTTTGCTTCAGTCATAGGAGAAGGAATGGGTGAATGAAGGTGAGGAGAAAAGTCCATCAGGAAGCAGAGATTACATGTTGTCAACTGGTTGCAGTGTTGATATTTATTAATTGAGAATTTCAGCTTTTGGAAGTGATGTAAAAAGCTCAGCTCAGCTCAGATTGTTGCTCAAACGGATTTATTAGCCCCTTCTTTTTCTTGAATAGAATTTCAATACTCTTTTATTAGAAGAACGCCTTGGCCTCAAGGTGTGGCAAGAGGGGTTCAGTTTGGATATTATGATGGTTGGACTGGATGATCTTGGAGGCATTTTCCAACCTTTGTGACTCTAGGACTCTACAATTCTAGGATCAGGAAGAATATCAGGGAGGTGGTGGAGTCACCATCCCTGGAGGGATTCAAGGAACTTGGAGATATGGCACTGAGGGACATGGTCTGTGGGCATGGTGGGATAGGTTGGGGTTAGACTTCGTAATCTTAGAGATCTTTTCCAACTTTAATGATTCTATCGTTCTGTAAGAAAGAGAGTAGTGGATAAAATCTTTGATCTCTTGCATGCAGCCTGTCAGGCCATCTCCATCAGCGTGGCAGCCAAACACCACCAAGTGGTGTTCTCCTTTAGATGCAGGACAATCTCTGGGAAGGACAGATGAAGCATATTTAAGAATGCATATAGCTTTCCATGCTCTGTAAGACTGATGGAGGATTTTCCTACAGTTCTTTTTCCTGATGACCAGCACCTTCACAACCCCAGCTGCTGAAGAGTGCAAAACATCTTTCCACTACACCTGAAACTTTATCCTGGATGACCAGGAGTGAACAGGGTGCTGAAGAGACTGGTGGCAGTCAAAGGGGGATAAAAAGGGGTTAAGAGGAAACCTGAAGGCTGTCTCCAGTGGTGCAGAGATGTTGGGTTGACCTTCTACCTTGTCTAGGCTGTGGTTTGGGGTGCTTTGTGCTATGAAAATGAGGATTCCTTCTTGTACTCCGGCACCATTGTATTGTGCCCTTCCTGAACAAGGAAACAAGGACAGACAGAACTTCAACTATTGAAAACAGCGTGCCCACACTTTTCTCTTTTTCTTATGCATTATGTCATATTCAAGTAATGGTGAGCCTGATCCTGCCCAGAAATAAGCATCCTTTCAGCTCTGCACCTCAACTCCCACCGGCTGCAATGGAAGTGGAGCACATCTGATGGGGCTGAGCCCCAGGGAAGTGTTCTCTCAGTAATCACTATGCACACCCCTGGCACTATAAAGCTATCTTCAAGTAATAAATAATAATCAAGCACATCCCCATCTACTCCTGACAACAGCAGGCGGCATCAAGGGGGTATCCTGGGATGCATCAGGCAGTGTGTTCATAGATCTTTTGAAGGGGAGAATATTGTTTCTGCTCATCTGTCTTAAATCAAGGCTGTCTCTGCACCACGTCTGGATGAGAAGCAAAATGAAGTTGACAGTGAAGAAATTCTTTTGCTCCAAATCGCAGTAGGAATACTGGATTTTCCCAAGGAGCTGCACCCATGCAACCACCTCTACTGCAAGAAGGAAAATCCCAGCTAAGTGCTGACTCATCTAGGGGTGTCCCACAGTCCCCAGAAGTCACATCAGTGCTTCTGCAATCCTTACCTGTGCTGATAAATGGCACCCAGAGGTCTGGCAAAGCCACAGTGTGAAGATCAAAGAAATGTAATACCATCTAATCGTTAAGGTTAGAAAAGACCTTTAAGATCACCCAGTCCAACCATCATCCCACCGCCACCATGCCTACTGACCACGTCCCTCAGTGCCACATCTCCACAGTTCTGAACACCTCCAGGGACAGCGACACCACTGCCTCCCCGAGCAGCCTGTGCCAATGCGTTATCACTCCTTCTGAAAAGACATTCTTCCTAATGGAAAAGATGAACTGAGACAGTCTGAAAACCCATTTGAGGTGGTTGGGGTGGGAAACCCATGAATCCCAAAGGCAGCCGAGCCCTTTGGCATCCTGCTGGATGCAGGCACGCAGCAGCAGATTGTTCAGCCCACTCCCAGAAATTAGCTGAAGTTTAATTCCTGGCTCACAGCCATCTGCCTGGGGAATACTCTGGAGCTGTTAGAAAAGCCTGAGCAGGTGTGAAGGAGTGACAGATTAAAGAACAGCAAGACATAAAGAGGTTCTTCCGGAGACTGCCAGAAAGCAATTGTGATGCAAGAACGATGTATGTAAAAGCGCTTATGAAAAAAGGGGGGGCACTTATTGCCTCAAAACACCCTTAAAATCCATGGACACTAGGAGCAGGGAACTGGTTGAGGGAATGGAATATGAATAGACTTTCACAGCCTTAATTTGAGTATTAGATGGGAAGGAAAAAAAAAGAGAAAATTCCCTCTAGACAAAAAAGGCTGAGTGGATGATGTGAAAGCCTTTTTAACCTGATTTATAAGAATTAGTGCCTGTCTTTCCAGGAGATAATTTTTTGTTTATAATTAAGCCAAGCACTCGTGTATCCCGTCATATTACCATACATAAGAGCACTTCAGAGCAGAAGCAGACCTGCTGTGAGGGCAGCCCTTTGTTACCACGTTCATCCCCATACCATGGGCAGCTTCAGAATCCATGGCCTTCACTTGAACTTAAGGGCTGCGGCTCAAGGAGGCAGGCAGCAGAGGTGGAAGTTTGGCACGGAGCACCTTAGTGTCTCTGGTGTCCTAATTTAAAGGCTTTTATTTACTTTTCTGCCTTTTGTTGCTGCTGTGCAGCTCCTGGATTTGCAGGTGCAATCATGCATCAGGCATCTGTGAGGCAGAAAATGCAGTGCCCAAGCGAAAGGGTAAACAGATACGAGAAAAGCTTAAGGGGATAATAAACTTCTGCTCAGCCATGGTAGGTCTGGAGGGAACAGCAACATTATTATACAGACCCTTTTCACTTTTTTTAGGGAGCTCACAGAAGCACCAGATACCTCAACTGTACTTGCAAATTCCTGTTTCCCTCCAGTTTTCTTATTCTGTAGTGAGGGTAGAGATGTAGTGAGGGTAGAGTGAGGGTAGAGGAGAAGCAACTGGGGACCAGGGGTTTGGTTTATAGTGGCACTGAGCTGCCAGGTGGCTTGTGAGAATCTGATGGAAGAAACACCCAAAGTAATCCAAGCTCTCTTCCTTCTACCTTGCATTTAAAAAATAAATAACTATATGAATTAAGCACAATTAGAGAGAGACAGGTGTTGCTGGGGCACACAGAAAGCTACTTGAAAGCACTGGGGGCCTGCATTAGCTGAAATGGCTTATTTAAATAGTGGCCCAAGCTTTCAGCTCAGCTGCTGTGTTCCATTTTGGACAGCCTTTTTTTCCTTCCTCCCACTCCCCAGTCTCTCATTGGAGCAATCAGGTTAATTTGATGAAATCCCTGAGTGCACACAGCACGTGCTGCATCCTCAACCAGGGCCAAGGTCTGTGCTCCTCTCCCAGCTTGCAGGGTGTGTAGTTAGCAGTAACCTTCTCACAGGTTTGAGGCATTAAATTGGCAGCCAAGGAGGATTCTGAAAGCTGCCCAGACCAAACGGTTTATTCCTTGACTCTGCTGTTAATTCATGTCAGTAATGATGTGGTCTGTGCCAAGAAGCATTGTGCTGTTGGGGTCCACTTTGTTATCTGGAAGGATGCGCTTTTAGGATGGTGAGAAAACTGCAAAATAAATAAATAGGTAGATAGATAAATAAACAAAAATAAAATGCCTCAAATCTGCAACTCAAGGAGGCAACTAAAATCTGCCCCCTTGTTATGGGAGCTCTGTCAGGCCCAGGTGAAGTGCTGCTCCCAAAGGCTATGCCCTTTGGCACCAGTAAGATTGCCTGAATAGAGGGTGTGCATGCTCCTGAAATACTATTACGATGTAGGTGTATAGGAAGTAACCCAACTACTGTTATAAATGCAATAGCTCCTTGGGAAAAAACCTGTCTCCTTTGATTAAAGACCCTTTCCTCTCTGTGTGCTGAAAGGAAACTCATTATTGCACTTCCTACTTTACAATGCTTTTTTCCACGCTCTTAAAATTCTCTTTTGACAGCTTTACTGGGGTTTGTATTGGTTTACAACACCAATTTCTTAAGTCACTGTCAGATAGTGAAGACATATATACCCATTCTGTGACTTTATCTCTGTGTTCATAATTTCAATAGTCCGAGAAGTGCTGCGGATCTGTTAGCTCATGAATTATGTGAGTACCAATGTGCTCCCTGTAGAGTTCTTCAAGGAGTTTGAAACATTTGATAGCTTGCAGAAGTGCTCTGTAAAGCCAGTGCTCAAGAAGAAGCTGATACATTTTCAAAGAGCTCATTTTACCATGGCCACCACTTTGCTTTTCACAGGTGGATACAGGGCACACCATGGCTGGTTTGTAGGAACAACACTGAGCATAATGGGAGTGACTACATCTTGATTCTTGAACAAAAAAAACCTTTTCTCAAATGTAATCTAGTAGTGCATTGTAAAAATGATTGAGAAATTTAGGCTTGTTCTCATTAAAAGCATAACAGCAACAGCTTTGAAGAGCTATCAGTGAGGCTAGTCTCCTTTTAGAGATCATTGCTTGTATTACAGCAGTCTGAATCCATTGATTCTTCTCAATTTTGCCTTGGAAACACCTGTAAATGTTGTACAATGACAGACCCATGCTGCTAAGCTCTATAGATGACACAGGCTCGCTTTCAGAACACCATGCATTGGCCGGATAATCCCCATGGCTGGCATGTCTGGTGCTCAACACAATCACAGGATTTAAAAGCTCTGATTTTTTTTCTTGAGTGTAACACTGAAAATGGCAAAAAAATGAAAGAGGTGAAGTTCATTCATCTTCCCCTGTACCCATCTCCAGGAAGCTGTCGTACAAACCCCTTCAAGATCCGTCATTTTCCCCAGCAAAGGAAATCTATGTAGATAAATTGCATATAGAAATACAGTGCATAGATACATCTGTAGATAAATATAGGTAAAACTACCTGTGAGCAAAGAAAGTGGGGAACAGGAGAGACAAATTTCCCTTAATGCCAGGGTCAGAGAGAGCTCAGCAACACCCATTACTCTACAGTGGTGGTAAGAAGTCAAGTTGTATAGGGGACATTGACTGTGGTCTTGCTCAAAGCCTGGGATTTACTGGGAAACTCAACTCTGCCATTGAGCCAGGTATGAAATGCTGCTTTTTTCAGGGGGTTCCCCTCTTTTAGGGTGGAATTCATTTTGCGAAGCTACTGAGAGTGCTGAGGTTGAGTTCTTGTTGGGCTGTGCTGACGAGTCCCGTGACTGAAATCCCTGCCCATGGAACTGCTGGGACTTCTGCCATTAATGTCTGTAGAGGAAGGATCCAGTCTCTGATTTAGGAGGACCCTTTTGCAGCCTTACAGACTCTCATTGCTGACTAGGTTGTGAACTGGGGCTCATGATAGATAGCAGACTCCAATGAAAGCATCATCTTGGGGACTTCAGAGGAACCAAAAAAATCAAGAACTAAAAGGGATGTGGAGTAGCCTAGAGCCAAAGTGGAGGGTACTGTTACTTGATTAGGGGAAGGAAAGGAAGATTTAAATAGAAAACTGTGAAAGCTTCTTAGTAAGATCTAGCAGGTTCTAGGAAGTACCACAAAGACAATGTTAGAAGGAGAGCACCTGCAAATAAGAACAATTAAAAGGCATCTTTGATCAGAAGAGGTGCACAGGAGGATGAGGGAGACTCCGTAGCTTCCCCACTATCATATGTGCCATGCAGAAGAAATCTCAAACCCAACAGCAAATTGTGCGTTTTCTGGGAAACACTTAAGACAGTAGGATTTCTTAGGATTCTCCTGAGCCCCATAATGATCTAGTGCTGTCTGGTCCTTACAGATATTCTTGTCTGAAAATGCAACAAAACCATTTGCAAACCGATACTGGAAGGATTAGAAATATGAGCAGAATCATGAACGTGGAGGCTATGCATGTCCTGCTGGTGTTTTCTGGGTGCCTGCAGGATCTCATACTGAGCAGGGAACAAAAGCAGAAGCTTAGAGTAGCTCCAGGCTGTAGCAGGAAAAAAAAACTTGCAGAAACCGCTGACTTCACCTTTTGCTATGATTATGTGGGGCAGTCAGCACCAATTTTGAAAACCGCTTGTTTTTTCATTTCCTAAAAATAACCTTCCAGGTCACTTTTAATCAAGTCCAAATGGCCAAGCCTGTGGGTTAGTGATTCTCCTATAAATAATGTTTGACGGGGATACCTTCAAAACCAACAGATGAGCATTTAAACAACTTGCCACAAACTCAGTTCTGACTCCAGCCTTGTAAATCATTGCCAAATATCACAGTGCTTCATGGCCTAATCCTCTGAATAGATATCTAATGCTGTGTAAATCTGTGTCAGGAGGACAACAGCACCTGTGATGTGTATCAGGGTGACATTTGTGGCACTCCAGAGAAAATGGTAATCTGCTCAGATCCAAAGTCTGGTCCTGCAGGATTTGAACAGGACATCATCTGCCTTGATGGAAAAGGGAGTTAAGGATGTAAATCTGGGATGAAGGAGGAAGCGTGCAGATGCACATAACCAGGGCAGGTTGGAAACCTTGAAAATATCTGACTTGCAGTCACTGGGCAAAGCCAGCAAAGGAGGGTGTTGAGTGCTCTTTATTGATTCATTATAAATCTGTACATTTATTTTACAGTGAATGAGATCACTCTGAAGTGTATGAGGGTGAAGATTGTGGTTCTACTACTGAGTATAGTATTTTTCTCATACCTCCTACCTTTCTTGATAGGGAATTCCAAAGCTTTATGGGGTTGAGGCCATTTTCTGTGCTGATCTTTCCCCCAAAGGCATAAATATGTGCCATAGTGTTGCCCTTTGGAGAACCTCCATGTGGAGATTCATTTTGGTTCCTTTTTTAATACAAACAGGTGGGCAGTATGAAAGCTCCAAGAACATGAAGAGCATTGAAACCCTTCCATGATTCCTTCAGATTTGAAAATATTTCAAAATGTGTTTCAGTGAAATAGTCTTTGAGATGTATGGGCCTTAGAACTGAGTGCCAATTGAGCTTCTTTTCCCTTTGGAGGCTGTGCAGGGACGAGAATAAAGTGAAAAAGTGCAAATTCAAAGCCATGAACAGGATTATTTTAGAGTCTACATTATTAAATCAGATCAGCAATCTAGAAGACTTGTTTTCTAATGAGTAAGTGTAAGATGGATAATTGAACAGTAAGACTAAAATCTTTTATCACAGCTGGAAATGGATAGATCTTACAGGTGCTTTCATCTGGAAAGCCCTAAATTATAGCACTTACATGAGTCATCATGTCTTCAGTAGTGGGAGAGGCACACACACCTTGAGAAGCATGAAGGAAACTACAGCATGGGTGTCAGAGAATGCTGCTTTCATAACAGTGATCTCTTTTCTCATCCACTTTGTGCAAGCTAACATTGAGAAGATTTCTCTGTGCTTAGTTAAAAGAAAACCAACATCTTTGAAAGTGTATTCTATAAAGTTTGCATTTAAAATGGAAAAAAAAAAGTTTTGTGAGTTGGTACGAGTTCTGTATATGTGAGGATGTAAAAACTTCATTTTCTGTTGTTCCAATTAAATGACTCTCATTTAAAGCTGTGTTTATTTCCACTGTTCCACTAACTTTTCAGAAAGAAAAGGCAGAAGAGAAAGAAGGTGGCAGAAGCATACTAACAGCTTGGATTTTTGCTTTGTATCTTCATCCAGGTCTCCTTAATAAGCCTCATAGCCAACACTCTTGGATACTCCGAGATGGGTCCCATTAAATCCCTCAGGACCCTCCGAGCTCTGAGACCACTGAGAGCGTTGTCACGGTTTGAAGGGATGAGGGTAAGAGCACACAAAGCACCAAACAAAGTTGAAATGCATGACAGCAAGCATGTAACAGGACCCTGTTGCACTCGGTCTAGTCTTCATTTCTTCTGCTAAAGAAAATGATTGATAATGCTGTCCCAAAACAACAAAATCAGAAGTCTCTCCTTTGTCTTGATTGTAATTGTATCATTACAGCTTTATCCTCCAGTGGATGTCATGATAAACTAATCCTGCTGCCTAACTTGTCATATTTCACTTCAGAAAACAGCTTTTTGGCTGAGGAAGCATCTGGCTAGCAATTATGTATGCTTTATAAGGCACATCAGAGGAATAACCAAGCTTCAAATTTACTCCCTGTCTTTGGCATGTATTGAAAGAAGACTGACTGGGAAAGTTCTTAAGGACTTTTTCACTAATAATTAAATCAAAAATTAAAAATGCCAAAGATATGGAAAGCAAACAAATGAATAGAAAAATATTTTCATTTGAACAGATCAGAGTTTTGAAGTGGGATATCAGGACTGATATTAAAACTGTGTAGCTTGTGTTGTTGTTCTGTCTTTTAGTTTTGCTCTTTTTCATGTATGCAGCATACCTGTTTATTTGTAACCTATCTGCTGAACTGATCACTCACAGGCCAGATGGGTTCTTTGTTTGTTTAACTCTTTGCACCATGTGTAACCTGAGAACTAAGGGCTTATCAGCAGAGGTTACTGATAATTGCTACCTGCAGATTGCATATCTTTCTCATGATCAGATGTAACTTGTGAACTTGTGAACATGGAGCTCCTTGCAATTAACTGCTCTCATTGCAGTATCATTGCTGTAAGACAGGAGTCTAGGAGAACCTGACCTCCAACTAAAGAAACATGGTGATGGGTATGAAAACCCTTTGCCCATTGTTTGCCTGTTCTGGGATGACCAATATTAAGGATATATTGCTTTGTCCTAGAGAACTTGTGATTCTCTAAATTACATTACTTTTTAGATAAATATCAGCAAAATCTATATTCATCTGGGCAACCAAATCTGCTTTATTTTGTCTACCACACTCCTTCCAGCAAGCACAGGCAGTATTTTAAAGTTTATCCACAAATTAGAACAATAGTAAACTTCAGATTCTCAGCTGGTACAAAGTGATGTCGCACTATGGATGTTGCTAAGGGTCTTAATCTTATGCCACCTTATGACTTCACTCAAAGGTTTTATGAAGCAGGCACAGCTTGACTAGAAGTTTGTTTCGGTAGAAGTTGCACTAGTTTAACTACCAGAGAGATATGTGCAAATTAATTTAAAACTGATTTATGAAGACTGAGCTTCTAGTGGTAGATTTGCAAGTTCAAGCAAAACCCCTTCAACATATTCTATGCTGACATAACAATACTCCCTCATGAGTTTGTGTCGGTTTAATTAAATTGAATTCAATCCTTAAAAATAGTGGGCAGAGTAGCCTATAGCACTGGAAAAATGAGAAACTGCAATAGGAAAGAAATAACATGAAAATGTTCACAGCTCTGTTGAAAGGCTTTCTGAGAACAGCAAGAAGTTGGCTTCCTGGACATCCTGCATGGTGTAGACATATGATGTTGTTTCAGCCCAGCAAATATCTACACTAAGATATCCATAGCTGCCATCCACCCGGTGCTTGATCACCTCCCTGTACCATTGCTGCAACTGAAATGTATTCAGTCTTTCTGAGCCATCAGAGATAGTGAATTAGCTTGTAAACTATCATAAAGTGTAATTGACAATGCGTGCTATTGGAAAAACAAATCATTTTGGTTTTAGTTTGTCTAACTGCGCTTAAAACGGCTAGGGATAGTTAGACCTTTCATTATTAGGAGTTTGTATGCTCCAGAATGCACGGGAAAATTGCCAGTGCAGTGATGAATTAAATCATGATAATGTTAGACGCAAACACTGACAATAAGAAAATAACAGTTTGCTCTAGTATAATTTATTTTTTCTTAAATAAGGATTTCTGTATGGTGAGAGCAGGAGCAAGAAAATTCTTACTGCAGCAAAAGACTTAAATGGGTGCACCTGAATTTTGGAAGCAATTGATCCTGAGGCAAAGGCACAGTGTAGCAGTTTGATGGATGGCCTCAGACCTGTGATTTGGAAGCAGCCTTTGGTATGATACCTCTCATCATACCAGAGGTATCAGCAAAGCTCAACTTTAGTGAATAAAGTAGAACTGCTCTCCTGAAATGATGTTGTAGTGAAGAAATGTAGTGAAGATACTTTAGGAAGTCACTACAGCTCCCTATCATGTCATGCATGTACCACTGCCCCATCACTTACTGCATTCCAAACCGTGCTGGAGCCCATGGTAAATTAACTGAGGTCTGCCTGTCCCAAATTACACAGTCTCTGTGTCTCTGTGTCTCTTGTCCCTCAGGCATTACTTTCAGAGGTTCCAATTCTCTGCAAGGCTCTTTCTAGCAAAGAAGGTTATTGCAGCATTTCAAAAGGATAAGTGGAATGATGATAGACTGCTTAATGTGAAACCGATACTGGGCAAAGTCAAGGAGAGGTTGCTACAAGATACATCAGGAAAGAAATAGCATAATTAATGCTAGTTAGCATGATTTCATGGAAATAATTATTGTGCAACTGATATGGTCCTTTGATTTGATTACAAATTATGCTGATGACTGTTACTGCTGATATAATATCTTTAGATTACAGAGTGGAATCCGATACTACGGGACAGTTGTGATCAAAACACAAGGTTTATACCAAGCCAAATAAACATACTTCAAATTAATTTAAAATGGATGACAGATCTGAAAATTGTGATTGTAAATAGTGATGACATTGTAAATTCAGTGATGAGTGTCCCAGGTTGAGGGATCCGTCGCAGTAAGAACTGTCCTTAATCTGGACTTTAGCAGCATCTGGAAGAAAATATAACATCTTTGCTGACAAGACACAAAGTGAGCGGGGTAGTAAGTGATATTACAGATAAGGGAATTATACTGACTGATCTGGATCACGGGGAAAACCAGATCAGTTGTGCAACATGCATTTTAATAAAACCACATACATCGTATACTGCAGGAGCAGAAAAGTAGGTCAGTCTGGGAACGTTTCTTGGAAAACAGCAGATAAGAAGGACTTAGGGATTGGGGTAAACAGCACAACACAATCTTTTGGGCAGGTCTGATAAAGGAGGTGACTATTACAATCCTTCAGTATACAGGGAAATAACATCACAAACAGTGGAAAAGGGCAGTGCTTCCTTGGTTGGCAGCATTGGAATACTGGAATTCCTCCACAGCGCTGGATCTGGGCTGTTAAAAATGGGAAAGTCTCTTTCTCTAGTAGCTAGAGCTACTAGCATTATTAGAAATCCAAAGGAACCACAGCAGTTAGAAAGAAGCTCTGTTTTTTAATTACTCAAAGCAGTATTCAGTGGTAACTCCTCCACATCATAAACTGGGATGAAAGGAGAGGATATCTCTTTATCATGGAGTGCGATGATAGGGCCAAGAGTAGCAGATTTAAAATGAAATAGGGTGGGCTTGGAGTAGGAAGAGAGATCAATGAGGCACTGGCACTGCTGCCCAGAGAGCTCTGGGTGCCCCATCTGTGGAGATGCTTAAGGACAGACTGGATGGAACTTTGGGCATCCTGGTCTGGTGGGAAGTATCCTTGCCCATGGCAGGGGTTAGAGCTGGGTAGTCTTTAAGATCCCTTCTAACTCAAACTATTCCCTAATTCTAAGAATACATGTTTGTATGATTCTGTGTTTCTATGATTTTATATCTAACAGCAGGTGAATAGTGTTTCAAGCTGAGCAAACCTGACACAAAAATGTGGCACCTGCTTATAACAAAGAATACCAAGAGTAGATAATCTCATCATCCTTTTGGTCCACCATTTAAAATCAGTATAAATTAAAAATCTTTGCAAAAGCCATGCCCAAGTTTGGTTAGGAATTATAGCTGGGGCCTGGAAATATTTACGATATGTCTGGTGGCCTCAATAGCAATGGTGGGATTAACACATTGAGCAAATCTATTTCTGGATTTAAAATCTGAAGGAGCTTCATCTGGGAAGGCGATCCATGCAATCAGGATGGAGGGGGACCAGGCACAAGTGGTGCAGCATTTATACCACCATGAATTTGGGCATGAGGTGGCTCAGTTTCTAGAAGTCACTGAGAAAGTTGTTCCCCCTATCAGGCACTGGTGGAAATGAAGAGGTATAAAAACTATTCTTAAACAAGCCTGTGGATGTTGCCTTTCCATGGCAAGTTGAGCAGCTAAACTTTCAGCAGGAATTTATGATAATAACTTGCCTTCACATATTCAGGTCTTTAAGTCTTCTCACTTGTCCCAGTGCAAATGCGGAGCGTTTCCAGGAGAGCAGATGGCATCAGGCTGGTGTAAGAGCAGCAGCAGCGAGGGAAGAATCAAATCCTCTCTTCATAATTCATTTGGAGAGGTGTTGCAGGATTTGCTCCAGTCTCGTGTCATGTTTCATTATCTCTGAGTCATTGAACGTGATTCGGCAGAGGGGAAAAAGCGGGATGCAGGCATGGCCATGGCTTTCAGAGCTGGAACCTCATTGTCTGTGCCCTGTCATGGGGTTATGGGTGGAAGTGGGTGCAGAAGCAAATGTGACGTCAGCCCTGTGGCTTTGTGCTGGCACAGATGGAAATTGAACAGAAACTTTGTCCTTCATAGAAAACGACTGAAAGTTGTTTTGACAAAGGCTGAAAGTGTCTTCAAGTAAGCATTTTGGAATTTTGGGCATTTTTGATAATGCAGAAAACTTGGTTTTAAAGCAATAAAAGTAGGAACGGAAAGCATTCAAAACTGAAAGTTAAGATTGGGAGGAGGGAAAAAGGCAGTAATTGAAGTAATTAAGAATGGCCTTATAGAAGGAAAATAAAATAACGTCAGACAGTTTTTCCTATGTGAAAATTAGCTTTGTTCATAAATGCACAAAAGACAAATCTGGATTTTTATTATGTAATTTTGTATTTTGTATTGTAAATGATGCTGCTGCTATACATGCTGTACATTATTTCTTTGGCAGAAAGCTGGACAATAATACAAGAAAAGCAAAAACTGACATTTTCAATAATCAGATTCACAACTGATTAAAATTCTGTTTTTGTGGACCAATATCACCTTGTTTCAGTTTCAAAAATATAGAAAGAGAAGGCAAAGATCTTAGAGTCTGCTTACCTACATTCTTATGTATGGTTTTAAACTGGGAGTTACAGCTCTGCCTGGGTTGGTGTAGTGGATCTTTACAGCACGTCATGGGAAAACGTGAAGTCATCTTTTTGTTACATTATAATGCTTTCCCTGTTTTAATCATTTGTGTTGACCAGATAGCAGACTTTGGTTTAGTGCAGCAAAATTTATCACAGCTAGAGTTCATAGCCTAAGCAGTATGGAGGCCCAAGCTCAGTAAAAGATTTCAGATTTTTTTTCTGTGGTCTATTTGAGACACTGATGTAGCCCTGTAATTTGCAATTAATTGCATGATTATTAAAAGTGATCTGACTGAAGTGTATTATCCAGGAGGATCTGGGAGGTCACGGTGACTTTGCAGATTGCTTCTGAATTTAAAGATGCATCGGGAAAAAATGTCATCCCTCTAGAAATTACTTTTTTTTCTTCTGAAAAAATGTAAGTAATTTTGTTTTTTTTCTCCCGCATTTCACTCAAGGTGGTGGTCAATGCCCTTGTGGGAGCCATCCCTTCCATCATGAACGTTCTGCTCGTCTGCCTCATCTTCTGGCTCATCTTTAGCATCATGGGAGTCAACCTGTTTGCTGGGAAGTTTGGGAAGTGCATTAATAAGACAGAAGGAGATATGCCTTTAGACTCTAAAATTATTAACAACATGAGTGACTGCATACTCTATAACGTTTCTGGCACATTTTACTGGACAAAAGTTAAGGTGAACTTTGATAACGTTGGCGCTGGGTACCTGGCTCTCCTGCAAGTGGTAAGTACAATGACCTGAAAGTAAAATCTGATGCACAAATGTTGCTTGTTCCCGTTGATATCATCACACCATAGGATCAGGTTAATCTCTGCAGTCTTCTTCTTTTGCTCAGCCTTATTCATCAGGGGAATTCCTTTTCTCAAGTGAAAATTATTCATATACGGCATATTAATTTGGCCTAGAGATATTTATGGCAGCTTCTGGTTTTATTCTGAGTTTCTGGTGCATCACTAATGTAAGTCCTCTGGGAAGTGATTGAACTATTGAAGTGAATTAAATACTTTTTTTTTTTTTTTTTTTTTTCCAATTTTTCAATCCAGAGCAAAGTTCAGATCCAGAAACAAATAGTCTTGGTGCAGGAAGGACTGTTCACATGGGCAGAGTCCACTGGCCTTCCTGAATCACTTGAACCTTCATTATTTCCTTGTCAGGAAAAAACAAACCTCCAGCACCTTCAGTTACTCAGCTGAAGTCACTGCACAAAGCTGGAGTTGCAGAGGAATCTGTCAGTGGTGTTTGAGAAGGACACCGGTGGCTCTCATTCTGGATACTCATCCTCATTTCCTCCTGCTAAACATAATGAGTCAGCTTGAACTTAACTGTGAAACATGGTGCTGATCAGACTGTTGGAACTCCAGAGACTCTGGTCTCTCTCCAAGACTGGAGAAAGCATATTAAAGAATCTTGTTGAGGTTCAAAGCTGACTGCAGTATTTGATCTATAAAGACAACATGAGCCACTTTTATGACCTTTTTCAGCAGGAAATGTAGAACGTGGATAAAAAGGTTATGTACACAAAGACTGAACGTGCTGTATGACAGCAGAGCCTAATGGATAAAGCCACAGGAGACCATCCTCTTGTCCATGCTTTGTCACTGGCCTGCTGTGTGATCTTAGGCAAATTGTTTTCTGTTTCAGTTCCATGGGGCCCTCATGTAAAGTGGTGATAATGATATTTATTTCTGTTGCTCCTAATTTTCTCTGAAGCCTAGTGATTGCAAGGAATGGATGAATGTTAGAAGTGCTGGCTATATTGCATTTTATGTACCAAGAGTGAAACGAATACCTTGCTATATATCCTTGGACATGGATGTTGCTGTTTTGAAGTGTCTGCGATGGTACTCATCACTTCATAGATAAAATCTTGCATGCTGGGTGCTCAGTTGCTCAGTTCAGTTGTCTTAGACATCCACCATCTGTCCTTCAAAGAATATGTGGACCTCCCACAAGTCCCTTATCCTATCTTCTGCTTCTATTGTATCACCAAATGCAAATATTCTTTCTGCCAAATGTTTTTTTCCTCTATCACTGGCACATGAAATATCTTCATGAAGTAGCTCTCTTTCTTCTAGAAATGATTATTATTATATACTTGTGTTTTCTGTTCTTGGTACACATACACTTGAGTGTGTGATTTTTTGACCCCTGTCAATGGAGACTTTGCTTTCATGCTCTCTGGAAAGCAGCAGGGTTGGAATGGCATAGCCATTTAGGGTTCTTTTCATGTCATAAAGTTGAACTGAGAGCAAGCACTTTTATCTTTTGCATGTAATTATGATATTCAGCTCACTCATGCAGGGTAGATTAACTCACTTTGAACAGCTTTAATTAGATTTTCCGTTCTATATAGTGATTTCTTTGTCTTCTACTTTGACACCTAATCTAGCTGAGCAAAAATTTCCAGGTTTAAAATACTGTGCCTCACCTGAAGCTTATCTCCTCCATGACTGCATTCCAGATGTCTCATTTTTTTTGGTGAAATAAAAATGCATCAGAAGATACACCTTATATATATATATTTCTTTTTTCCTAAAGAATCCTTGAAATAAGGAGACATTCAGACTTCTCTAATAGTCAAGTTCATGAGACCTGACTCTAAGTAAATATAATGAACACAGACCTGAGCAGCTTCCATCAGATATGCACTGAAATTCTAGATGGTGTCTCATCCCTGGAGGTGTTCAGGGCCATGATGGATGGTGCTCTGGGAAACGTGATCTATTGCCTGATGCAGTCTTTGGCACCTCTGCCCACGCCTGAGGGTTAGAACTAGATGAACATAATTGGTCATGAGTTGGAGCTCAACACATTAGGAATGTGTTATTATTATCAAAGGAATAGCCTGGTACTGCTGTTTTTCAACAGAAGTTGGACTTGCTGGCCCTGCACGTTTCTTTCAAACCTATGATCTTATACTGGATAGCAGAGAAGTAGAGTTTCCACTTAATCATAGAATCATAGAATGGCTTGGGTTGGAGGGGTCATTAAGGTCACCTGGTTCCAGCTCCTTGGCTATAGGCAGGGACACCTCCCTCTAGACCAGGTTGCTCACAGCCCCATCCAGTCTGGCCTTGAATGCTTCCAAGGAGGGGACATCCACAGCCTGACTGGGCAACCTGTTCCAGTGTCTCACCAAGTAAACAGTAAAGAATTTCTTTCTAATATCTAGTCCAGCCCTCTGATCATCTTCATGGCTTTCCTCTGGACCTGCTCCTACAGCTCCATGTCCTTCCTGTGTTGGGGGCTCCAGAACTGGGCACAGTACTCCAGGTGGGGTATCACGAGGGCAGAGTATAGGGCCAGAATCACTTTCCTCGACCTGCTGGTCACACTTCTCTTGATGCAACCCAGGATATGGTTGGCCTTCTGGGCTGCAAGCACACAGTGCAGGCTCATGCTGAGTCCTTCATCAACTGACACTCCCAAATCCTTCTCTTCAGGGCTGTTCTCAAGCCATTCTCTGCCCAATATGTATCTGTACTTGGGATTGCCCTGACCCTGGTGCAGGACCTTGCGTTTGGCCTTGTTGAGCTTCATGAGGTTGGAATGGGTCTGCCTCTCAAGGCTGTTCAGGTCTCTCTGGATGGCATCCCTTCCCTCTAGCTTGGTGTTGTCTGCAGACTTGCTGTAGGTGCAGATGTATAGAAGTACAGAAAGTAAGTGCCAGAACAGTTTGCTAAACAGAAACTTGCAGAAGTACAAAAGAAGTGCCATAGCCATGGAGTCTGTGCAGGCTGGACAAGCTCATTATGGCAGGGAGAGAAGGAGTCTTAAAACCTTGCTCGGCTTCTATGGCAGATGCTGGCTCCTTCCTCCAGGAGAAAGAGCAGGAGCCAGATGCCATTAGGGTATTGATTTTGACTTTCGTCGTGCACCTGGAGCTCTTCTGTCTGCTGCTAACGACAGGCTTAGACAATAAAGTGTAAAGATGACACCCACAGAAAATGGGCCCAAACATCTGGATCTCTTTTGCCAGACTCCAGCCGAGGAGTGTCAGTTACAGACACTTCTTGCCAAATATGCTCCATATGAGCTCACATTTCATGGGCAAACTGTTGTAGGAATTGCAGGGGATCAGTTAACAGTGCAGCTCTCCTAAAAGAACAGATACGTGCTGCATCTTTGTGTGTGCTGAGACACTGTGTAGTAATGATGAGATAAGCATTTTGGTTACCACCCTCAGGGATGCAAAATATGAGCTTTTAAGTGGGGCTTGTCTCTTGAGTGTTGACATTTTCAGCTTCTTTAAATGACTCTGAATTACCCTTGGATGCCTGGATATATGTTTGAAAATCCAAATGGAAATATGTAAAACAAATTCAGTCTGCCTGACGTTCTGTCTTCACTTCTACAGCACGTTTGAAAGAAATGAAAAGCTGCTACTACAGCACCCTTAAGGCTTTCTGCTATCTAGAGGCAAACTTGCTGATAATGCCATTGACAAGTTCATGAAACTTTTTCCAAACAGCATTTGCTCTTTTCCTACCTCACTGTGGATCAGTGCTGTTTTGAAGATGCCTTAACTAATACCACTGAAGTGGTCATTCCAGTTTTAAGTTTCTCAGGCTCACTGAAGACTGTCTCACAACAGATGACTTAAGTAAGATGTAGTCTTACTCTACAAGTAAGGGAAGTATCTTATTCATGGAGAGAGGAAAAGATCTTGTTCTTGGATGGGAACAGACTTACATCAATCAGATCCTACTACTCTTTGTCACTCTGGGTCTCCAGATAGGGAATAAAAGACGATGGGAGCACTCTAAGACCAGTACACCAATCAGGAGCTGTAGAGTTAAATCAGTCCTTCAGGCAGATGGGAAGTCATGACTGAGCTGGTAAATCAGCTACAGAATGATCACAAGATAGCAGGAGGTGTCCAAGTTTACCAGGTTACATGATCTTTTGCGCTTTGCTAAACAACATGCTGCATTTTACCCTCACTGTAGCTGCAAAATGCTCAAAAAATCAGTGTACTTTTGAACAAACCTTATTTTGGTACAACCATAAAGGTTTCTCTGTGTATCCAAAGATCGGAAGCAAGCAGCAGTTCCACAAGTGCTCTCAAAGTGAGCAGAGCCCAGCAGCCATGCAAATGTCTTAGATACTCTGGTGTGTCCAGTGCTCAATAGTGCCCTCCTCATCAGCAAAATAAATGTGAGATGAATATTTTGTATAAAATTGAATGGAATGAAAAAAAAAAAAAGAAAGAAAAGAAAATGGAGTTGGTGCAGCCATCCTGAATACGTGTAATTTGGCTGTAGTGTTGGCATCTCTCTTAGCTTTCAGAAGTGTCTGCCAACAGTGAGAATGCTTGAAGAAGCATTTCAGAAATGCGAGGACCAATATTTCTGTCTTCTAAACCAGTTGTTTTTATTGCAGTATTGCAGCCTTTTTCTAGAATAAAAGAAAAAAAAAATTGTTTCCCCAGGCAAATTTGAAGGCTTGATTTATTTTAAGGTACCATTTGGTTTTACAGTGGTTTAAGGGCATCCAGTGCCGTCCCACCTCTCCTCCTCCCCACTCATTTTCTGCATTGCAGCTTCAACCATCAGTCAAATAACAGAACGTAATCCCATCCCAGGATTGTATCTGTAGATAATCTCATCACATGACAGTTTCAGTAAAAATGGTGCTTCTCTGGATAGCTTCCAGGCAGGATAATATCACAAACACTCCCATGAAGATTTTGTCACTTCCTTATCCGGAGTGTAAGTGGTTACTAATTCCAGATAATTTCTTTTCCCAGTGCTGTATTTCTTTAATTCTCAGTACTTCTTACCCTCTGCAGATGAAATGCCTAGGGAAGCTTTCCAGAAGCCTGGGAGATTTTTTCTTCTCCTCCTTCTGGACTACTGGGAAAAAGCAGAAAATTGCTGCTCTTCATTCTCTTAATATTTATTTTCATCAGGTCATTTCATCATCTGTTTTCATTGCAAACTTACAATTGTCTCTTGCTTCTGTGGTACATGTCGAGGGGCAAAATAGCTCCTCCAGAGGAAACATTCCCTCGCAAGTGGGAGAAAAGCATAGACTAAGATCGTATCATTTTGTGCCATGAGCAAAAGGATTTCTCATTGCATCCTATCCACTCTTCCTGAAGAGCAGTTTGAGCTTGAAATTGCAAGTGACTGTGATGACACCAGGAAATCATTCAGCAGATTAGAGAGAGAACAGTGGAAAAGGAAAATATTAGAACAGTTAAAGAAGATCAATGTGTCAGGTTTAAAGAAATAACAGCTGATTATTCCTGTACATACATTACATCTGAAGTGTGTTCTAATACACTGTGACACAGCACAGATTTTCCATAGAGTTCTGATTCAGGAGGTTCATCTTTTTTTATTCGGTAGATGGAAACAAACGTACTCTCTTATATGTTATTTTATATATTCTTTCTTGAGGAATAAACATGGTTGACCTCAGGTACATTTTCCTTTGAATTGGTAGTGTTCAGTGGAAAAGGGAATAGCAGCATTACCTCCAGGATTTAATTTAATAACAGAGTGGATAATGGAGCGTTTCTAAAACCACTGGATATATCCAGCTCAGCACAAATGCCTGGGTTTCTGCTGGGAATTCCTGCCTAAATTCCATATAACGTTATCTGGAATTGCATGCCTGCACAACATGGAGAAAATTCAGCCTAGCTGTCAGTAGGATTTAAAAAAACACTGGGTGTGGGTCATGCATGCTAGCGTAAATCCAATTAAATCAGTACATCTAAAAGTGCGTCGTTATCTACTCACTGATTTTATATGCAGTGTAAGTCTAAGTAGGTCAGAAGTCAAATGAGAAACAACCCCAGCAGACAATTATAAAGGTAATGTGGCTTAGACCAGAGCCGGACTGAAACCAGATATGTTTGGTATCAGTCTGTGTCTAATGAGAGGCAAATATTGACAGCAAAGAGCCATGCTTTTGCTACGGAATAACTAAAATCACTTGTGTTTCTTCTAGGAACTGACACTCCTCTGTTTTTATTATGGGCTTCAGTAAGGAGGCTGTCCTTTTAAATCTTACGTATTTTTTTAATGATTAGAAAATCTGATTTTTATTTTCATATTTTAAAAAAGGCATACCTGAATTGTGAAGCAGGCTGATTATCCTTGGCCAGGCTCACACCAGGTGCTCATTGCCCTTGTGACTTTCACGCCAGCAATGATTCATGCAACCCCATAGGCTTTGACGTTGCCTCGATTTACACTGTTTATATGCCCTTTTTTAAGAGGGCAGAATCCAAGATTCAGTGGGACCCCAAAATGTACCCAATGCTTGTCAGTCTGAATGAGTGTTAGAGATGGAATCCACCTTCCCTGGCCTGAGACCTGTGTGATACAGGCACTCTGAGTTGCCCTATGGAGTCCTGCTTCTTGCTGGTTTGAGCTTGTTAAAGTATAAAGAATTTTCTACTCCAGCTTCAGAAGACTTAATTGCCATGTTCCCCACTTCCATTAAAAGCCTCTGTTCTAGCCCTATAATTGCATCATATATCATGTTCTTATATATGATTTTAAATGACTAACTGAGCATCAACTGATGGATACACTTTACTTTAAAGGAGAAGCAATTCATTAGTTACGAAGAACATACATACTCAACACTGTGTTTTGGAAAGTCATCACAATGATGATACCATCATTTCCAGATATGCTAATTTAATATGCTCAATTATGTATTTTGTGGTTTCTTTTTAGGCCACATTTAAAGGGTGGATGGATATTATGTATGCAGCAGTGGATTCACGAGAGGTAGGTCACAGCAGTGAAAGAGATTATTTCCTTTTCCATTGACATTTGCCACATTCAGGATGTTTAACAACAGCAGCAAAAATACATGCAGGCTGCCAGTTCTATTTTACTCTGCTTGAGCCTATTGCAGACCTTCATTTTTTGCAGGTGGCACTGAAGTCTCATGACCCTGAAATTAAATCAAATGCAGCCCACAGATTTATTCAATTAATTCATCCGTTTGTCCTGGAAAACTCCCATCACATAGAGGCATCTCCAGAGTGAGGCTGAATCTACCAAAAAACCTAGATTGTCTATTCTGTTTCTTCCACTCTCCCCATTGACTGCCGTATTTGCCATGAATTGAATTTTTAATTACAGGAACCTCTTGAGAAGCACTGGGATTTTTTAAGTTTTGGTATTTTTAATGGAAGGAGGCATTGTCTCCTTTCCCTCTTTTAATTAATTTAAGGCATGAGATTACGCTTACTGTTGAATGTTGAGATAAGTACTCATGAATGAGATTTAGTCAGGTTGAATTGACCAACAGGGAGTCAAGCCTTGAAGGGAAGGACAAATGTTGAAAAAAACCTCATGGCATTAACAGAGGATCACTTTTGCATGATGTTGATTTACGCACGAAAAAGATTTGGAAAGCCAGAGCCACCCATAGTGCCACTGGGCTCCTTTGAAACATCCTGATTTTTTCCTTTCTCCATTCTATCTGAGATGGATAAGCTGATGATAACCCAGAACTCTGTGAATTTCAGACTCCAGGATTGTGCTACAGGTTTTTCAGATACTGTTCTTCCTTGGAAAAATTCTTGCTGATGTCAGCACTGTTATCAAAATGGTTTACATATTGAAGTCTCTATTAAGAAGATATAATTCTAAACACATTCACTCTAAATCCAGTGTTTTTCAGTGGCATCTAATTTTGCTGTGATCCTACTTTTGTTTCTTTCCAAGTGCCATTAGTTCATATAAGATGAGCGATAACCAGAACATCGATTCTTTTCCCCTCTGTGTTCAAACTGAGAACATTTTATAGGATTTATTCTGAAGTTGCACTTTTTGAGGCAGAGTGATTGCTGTTGACAGTATTATAAAATAGAGCTGAATTAAACATGCCATTTCAGATACCAGAGAGCGCTGACTCTGCTAGTGGGAGTTGCATTGTTTTTCCTCTTTCATAATCTTTGTTGCTGATGGATAGTTTTCTTTGGACCACATTAATATTTTGATTTGTGCAGATCTGGTGTCATTTTCATGTTTTCCCTTCTCCCTCTGCAGTGTGAGGAGCAGCCTGAATGGGAATGTAATTTATACATGTACCTGTACTTTGTGATTTTCATCATCTTCGGGTCTTTCTTCACACTGAACCTCTTCATTGGTGTAATCATAGACAATTTCAACCAACAGAAGAAAAAGATAAGTATTGAATATGCTGCACATCATCTTGTGATCACTGCTGAGACAAGGCCAAGAGATCGATTTATAAGCAGCAGCTTTGCCACATTATCCACATGATTAACATTAGCACAACTGTTCTGTGAGAATTCTACAAAATCAGAGTTGTAGCAGCCCCTCATCTCCCCACAGCAGAAGAAAATACAGCCCTGGATTTTGGATGGAGGCAGTGGGGCTCTTTTCATTGGAAATAACAGTGTTTTTCTCATCCTATACTTAGGTGGCCAGGACATCTTTATGACAGAAGAACAGAAAAAGTATTACAATGCAATGAAAAAGTTGGGATCTAAGAAACCTCAAAAGCCAATCCCAAGACCGCTGGTAAGAATGGCATAATTCAGTTGAATAACGTGTAATAGAGATTTATTTAATAGAATAAATGCTATCCCACTTCCCAGATGAAAGCCACTTTTCTTCTACATTTTATGATTTTTGACAGTATTTGCAATCCTACTTTCCTGTGTAGTATAGAATTTCCACTGTTCTGCTGTATTGACTAAAAATCCAATTTACATATGCAGTCATTCCAGTGGCCACATGTCTGCACTGAATGAATTCATGGCCTCCATCCAGTGTCTTTTTTCAGTAGTTTCAAGAATCACTAGGCGTAAATGGGTTTGAAAACTCTATCATCCAACTATCCATCATCATCTTCTTGTTTCTGAAGTGCTGGTATATAGCCTATTTTCCACTGCTTCCTGATGAATCACAAAATCATGTCATCATTTTGACATGGTTCAAATCTCCTAACTAACAATTCTTTTCTTTCCTCCAGAACAAATACCAAGGTTTTATTTTTGATGTTGTCTCAAAACAAGCCTTTGATGTCTCCATCATGATTCTCATCTGCCTTAACATGGTTACCATGATGGTAGAAACAGATGATCAAAGTCAGGAAAAAGTGAACATCCTCCACAAAATCAATATGCTTTTTGTTGCCATCTTCACTGGGGAGTGCATCTTCAAAATGCTGGCACTACGACACTACTACTTCACCAATGGTTGGAACATCTTTGACTTTGTCGTTGTGATTCTGTCTATCGTAGGTAGGTGAATCTGAATGGCAGAGAAGCACTTAAACACACTTAAACTTAAAAGGTGAATGTAAGCTTAATTAGAGAGAGTTGAAAGATTTGTGGGGAAAAAAAAATCACTCAGAGAACTGGATTCTAAGTGATTTTTAATATTTAAATACACTCAAACACTCTGACAGCAGTGATGAAGATAACAGATGTCGTTGTATCATACTACAGTACTGATTTCAATGGGCATAAGCATAAAACATGGTCCAGAACCAGCAGCATACACTTCAGCCATAACAGTCTAAGTCAGAGAAGTAAAAAAGCCGCATGAAAAGGGCACATGCAAACAGCTATTATTTTGATATTCACCTTTTATTACATAAGTGTGAAAAAGTTCTTCAGGTGAGCTGTGGGTAGGCACAGTGAATTTGGCTGCTCTCAGCTCTGTGAATGTATAGGGAACATCACTGTCACACAGCTGTTATCAGAGCCTTCATGCTGTGGGCATGTCCATGGCAGCCAGTTAAGCAGAGCCATTGTGTTGCCCATAGCTGTGTCCCATGATCTACCAGGTTGTTTCAGTGTCGGAGGAGTTGGGCCATGCCAAAAAAGCCTCTCCCAAGTAGGGGATGAGATGGCATGAGCTGGCCATGTCTCACTGCATCTGGAGACTGCTGACAGTAGACAATCTGGCCTCTGCAGGGAAGAGAGTTTAGCCACAGGAATGCAAGCTTATTTTTTGCTAGAGTAGCCTTAGCCCTTAGTTCTTTCCCAGCTCATCAGGGAGACTAGAAAAACTAATGAGCAAGCAACCAAGCCAATGTTCAGTAGGAATTTGCACCATTTTGGTTATTGCTCATGAAAACAGACCCAGCACACAGTGTTGAATCACAGAACTTGTTGACTTGCTAACATTTTGCTAACAAAAATATTTTCAAATCAGAAAACTCTTCACCAGCTGTACTCCAGATAAATGGCTCATGACCAAAAGCTGCAGATAGTTGTGTCCTGTCTGACCTGATTCTGGTTTCTCATTCCCAATAGTTGACTTTTCCCTTTATAAAACTGTAACTACCATTGACACCTTTGCTCAGTGTCTCTACAAAATTTGCATGGATTAAGAGACCGTGAAAATGCTAACAATAATGCCATTCCCTTTATCTTAGGTCTTCCAGTTTGCAGAACTTTTCATTGATTTTTTTCCGTAATCCTCATCGATTTCTTTAGAGGGAATCAGGGATTATTTCCAAGGTAATAACTTGCTGTTTGTCTTTTCTTTTCAAGGCACCGTACTTTCTGACATCATTCAGAAATACTTTTTCTCTCCCACGCTCTTCAGAGTCATTCGCTTGGCTCGAATTGGCCGGATCCTAAGACTCATCCGGGGAGCCAAAGGAATTCGAACTCTCCTTTTTGCCTTAATGATGTCCCTACCTGCTCTGTTCAACATTGGCCTCCTGCTTTTTCTGGTCATGTTCATTTATGCCATTTTTGGCATGGCTAACTTTGCCTATGTTAAGAAGGAGTATGGGATTGATGACATGTTCAACTTCCAAACTTTTGCTAACAGCATGCTCTGTCTCTTCCAAATCACAACGTCAGCTGGCTGGGATGGTCTTCTCAATCCTATTTTGAACACTGGACCACCATATTGCGACCCAAACCTTCCAAATGCAAATGGTTCAAAGGGAGACTGTGGAAGTCCTGCTGTAGGGATTTTATTCTTTGTTACTTATATCATTATATCATTTCTCATTGTTGTAAACATGTATATAGCCATTATTTTAGAGAACTTCAGTGTAGCCACTGAGGAAAGTACAGAGCCTCTAAGTGAGGATGATTTTGATATGTTCTATGAAATCTGGGAGAAGTTTGACCCTGAAGCCACTCAGTTTATTGAGTATTCTGCACTTTCAGACTTTGCAGATGCACTGTCAGAACCTTTGCGCATAGCAAAACCAAACAAAATCAAACTCATAGCAATGGACCTGCCCATGGTCAGTGGAGATAGGATCCATTGCTTGGATATTTTGTTTGCTTTTACAAAAAGGGTGCTAGGAGAATCTGGGGAGATGGATGCCCTTAAAATACAAATGGAAGAAAAGTTCATGGCAGCGAATCCATCCAAGATCTCTTACGAACCAATAACAACAACTCTCAGACGGAAACAAGAAGAGGTCTCAGCCATCGTCATCCAGCGCGCCTACAGGAGACATTTGTTTCGGCGCTCAATGAAGCAGGCATCTTACTTGTACCGACACAGAACTTTTGATGGCAGCATCCTCGAGGACGATGCACCCGAGAAGGAGGGTCTCATTGCATTCATGATGAACGAAAACTACGGCAGGCCAATAGACAAATCAGAAACCCTGTCCTCCACGTCCTTCCCTCCGTCCTACGACAGCGTTACCAGAGGTACAAGCGAGAATCTCCAGCTGAAGTTGACAGACTCGAGCAAAAGTGATGAGGCCATAGATTGTTTGCTCTCACCAGACAGAGATAAAGAATCAATTGTTTAAATGTCTGTTTAGAATGCTTTAAAATATTGTTTACAGAATGTAATGCTGTAACTACACAACAATTGAAGCAGCCTTTTTATTAAACATTAGTTGCGAAAGAAACAGTGGAGTTTTTACCCTTAACTACAGGAGTCTAATAAGTCATATAACCTCTGACCCTGCTCTTTTTGACTTGGCTCAATATTTATATTTATATATGCACAGAAAGAATCTTGGCAGGGTCATGGCTGTTATATCAATGGTGTGAATAGGAATATGCTAGACTGTAAAACAGTAAACACAGTGTATATCTATCCACAGATAAAGCCTGGCTGTATACATTCATTTAAGGTCTTACTCATATTAGTGTGTTTACTTATGGCAATGTGTGACCTTGCATTCTAAAAAGAAAAAAAATATATCACAGCTGCTGTAGCAAAATGTAACACTTACTGTATATGTTGTGAATGGTCTTTCATAAATTTATTATATTTGATATTTTTTTACTTAAAAAAGTCTCTTTTTCCATGGAGATTTAATGATCCTTACACTCTTCATGATGAACTCTGAGTCGAGGTAATAGGAATTTGCGGGATCCCGGTTGTTTGAAGAGGAAAGTTGTTGCAAAGTAAACCATTCAGTTAGCAACATTTAACTTTATTACACTCAGCCCTCCCCGCTGGGACTTGCAACTGCTCATCAGCAGGAACAGAAAAAGAAAGAAAGAAAGAAAAAAAAAAAGAAAAAAAACAGAGAAGGAAATGATAACAAAAATCATAAGAGAAATTGCTTGTTTTATCCTTCAGGAACCCAGAGAGTAATGGATTCTGTTTGTAAACCTGTTAATAAAAGCACTAATTTTTTAGTTTGTTTCAAGAATCTGCTTTGAATACTGCAATCAAACTTGCCATAGAAGTAGTGCATCACTTGTGTGTAGTGCTCAAGGCACCGTCTATGCTGGCAGAGTTAAGAGCATGGGATAGGCTATGTTTTCCCAGGAACACTGAGCTAAGCAGCCTTTTTGGAAACTCTGTGCATCAATATTACTCCAAAAATAGTATTATTAATCATAACAACACTGATTGGGTCATGAGGAATGGCTGCAGCAGTGTGTTCAATAAGGTTGGAGGGGAATCACCCCTGGATCTGTGTGTAACCTCTAAGGTTTTGAATCCTTTCTTCTCAGCGTTCATCTTTCATTTCATCAGATGGTACAGATGACTGGGGAAGGACAAGAAATACAGGAACCAATGATAAGAGTCCACTAGAAAATAGAAACATCCTCATTCCTGCAGGCAAAGGAATATTTACAGCTGATGCATCCATCAGCTTCAGGCCAAAGAAATGACAACAGAATGGAAGGTGGATGCGTGGCTGTAGAAAAGTATTAGAGGTTTTATGTGCTAACATAGCTTATTATTTATTATTAAACTTTCAGCTGTGATAGAATTTAAAAAAGTATCTATGGAATATAGAGACAATTCTGTCATTGCAGACAGGTTCTTTCTTTTTCACCTTCAGACTGATTGTACTTGGTTTGGTTGAACTTTGTGAAAAATCTTGAGATTTCTGTAATGAGCCATTGCACTTTAAGGAAGAGTAATTGTGCTTTTCACCTTGGAAAAGCAAAGATATCAAGAATGTATTTAAGGTGTATTGTGATTGACATTTAGTTACATCCCAGGTTGTAAAGGTGTCAAAATCCACATGGGGTTGGCAACGAGAATTAAAGCAACATGTTACAGCAAATTTTGTCTATGGCCATTGTTATCTGTCCTCTAAACAAGTCAAAATGTGTAAAGACAACGTGTCAAGAGGATGACTGTGTATCTGTAAATATGGGCTAATTATTCTCTCCATTCATTGAGAGGTGTCTCAGGCATTCATTTGACAGTGGGCTATTGGATAATGCAGAGGATTTGCCAGCAGGATTCCTGGGGTCTATTCCTGATTCTTGCTACGTGATTTTTAGGCAAATAATTGAACCTATCTGTGCCTCAGTTTACCCATCTGTAAAATGGGGGTAATAATACTTACCTACCTCACAGGGGTGTTGTCAGACTTTCTGGTTGCAAAGTGCTATAAGGGAATGAAACGTATTCTATAAGTATTATAATAATCATGCTCTCTTGCCCTTTTAACCCCATGTCTATGGTGTATAACATAGGGCTGTTCCTCTGGAGATTTTGTTGCCTTTAAATCTTGTATGTAATTAGATTCTAACCTAAGGGAACTACTCTTCGTTCCTTAAAGTGAAAACACTCTTTATTCTTTCCTCCCTCCTCACCATCCTTTCCCCTCACCCCCCTCCTCCCCCCAAAAAAGAAAATTGCTCAAGGCTTCTCAAATTAGAGAAACTTTATACAGATTCCCTGTGTATTTATGCTGTAATCTTATTCTGACTGTACATATCACCCAGAAAGAGTATGCGATTTTTATATTTATATGCATACACACACACACACGTATACCCATACATATATAAGTATATTGTGAGTTTGTAGAGTGACTGACACTCAGAGGACATGACTTACTGATTAAAATGTTTTGTTCTCAGTGGGATTTATCGATCATTAGAAATGAGCTGCTGCCTATAATGAAACTGTTTAATTAGGAAATAGTACATGCATTACCTGGTGAACAAGCATTTATTGGCTGACAACTGGTAAAATTATTTTCCTTTCAAAGCTTCAGAATAAAAAAAAAAAAAGGAAAAAAGCTAAGAATTAAGAGGATTTCTTATCTGATTTTTATCATTCAATATATAATATTCAAAACAAACAACAAAAAGGTCAACCTGCACATAGCAATGCTGTGTTGATCACTGTTTTACAAATATTTTAATTATTTGCAACTTACATTCAACTTATATTCTTAATAAGAGTGTGGCCCTGTGATGAATGGGATGCAATGCAAAGATAAGCTGGCAACTGGTCATACGAGAGAAGAGCTCTTCCTTGGGTCATTTCACTCATGCGTTGAACATTTCATTGCCATTGCTGTGAGACCCTGTAGTAACACTGCAATATAGCTGGTTCTGGTCTTTACCCAAAATCTGTTAAAAAATAATTGTCGATTCAAAAAATACATATGAAATTAGGTCTTAACTATAGGTGTTTACAGTGCGACTTTATTAGAAAAAAGAATGAATTGTAAATTATTTTCAAAAGCTTTGTAACAGGAAGATTGCTTTTCCATTGGGTTTTCAATTTTGTTGAACATTTATTTAAGGCTGAAAGAGAATGGTATCTTTGTATGGTATGCAGAACTCCCCTCCAAAACTTCAGATAGCCTCACTTGCAGGTTTTTATTAATGGAGATGCCAATTTGTACTCAGCAATGATATGTCCTCCCAGTACAGTGACTTAGAAAGACACTGACTTAATAGTTGGCCCACACTGTCTATAAGCATGAGTGCTACCATTTTTTATGTTGATTTGTTCAATAAAGGCTACCACGTGATTCACTCAAGCTACAAAAAGAGCAAGGAAAATATCAGCCAATATCATAGGACATATTAAGCTGTTTGTACCTGGAAAAAAAAATCAAGTTTATTATGTTTCTTTGTTAAATAAATAAGGATAACAAATATTTTCTGTGTCAATTATTTGTTATTTTATTTATGTGACTTCTCTTGCACCTTCAGCACCTTTGTTTGGGAAATGCATGGTGACTTCTGTTAGTCAGTGAATACCTCTCCAGTTCATCTTGCACAGTAAGGCTACTACAGGTTGTTAAAGGCTTGAGCCAAAGCTCGTTGATATTCATGGAGAATTTTGGGGTAAGAAAATAATTTAGTTAATGGTAGTATTGATTTATATCTACTTTAGTTACACAGATTTGGCCTTTGTTTGTTATTATTCTATTGGTTATATACTAAAATGGCCACTAAACAAAGGGCAACATGCTTCCCAAATCTTCCTCAGAGCTGGGAGGAATGTCAAGGGGGACAAGTGACCACCCTTGGAGCTCTTCCCCTAGCTCTTAGAATCATAGAATCACAGAATCATTATGGTTAGAAAAGATCGCTGAGATCCCCAAGCCCAATCCCAACCCATCCCACCGTGCCCACTGCCCACGTCCTCAGTGCCACATCTCCACGGTTCTGGAACGCATTTGGCGTGACCTCACCACATCCCTGGGCAACCTGTGTCAGTGCATTACTACTCATTCTGAGGAGAAATGCTTCCTAAAACTTGAAATTTCCAACTTGAAATGTTCCATCCTGAAGATATCCAAACTGTGATCTTTTCAGCACTGAGGGAATCAGCTTTATCTCTGCATTATCTCTGTGCACCATCTTAGTTACCCTGTTTCAATGATCTGAATTCTGTTTAATCAGGGAAAGTTTTGCAATCACATAAAAACAGAAGAAAACTGAGCTGGTTTAAACTGAAGTGAAAGAGTCCAATCAGTCCTCTGAATTAATTTAATACAATGTTTATAGCGATGTTTTACATTAACCTGGGACAGAGTGACCTGTGGGAAAGGCTTTCGGTTCTTTTAAGTAAACATTTAAGAGAATGTGTCATGTAATAATATCACTTCTGAGTAATCGTGTATAGAATAAATCCGGTTGAAATTTTTTCAGCAATGTACTTTTGGTTGGAAGGAGCCATTTATTGAAATAAAAACTTTCCACAGAGACATGTCAGGTTGACAAGGAAATTCCTTGTTATAATTTGTCATCAGAGTTCCCACAGAAAGAACATTCAGAGTATAATCCCTACTGTGATGATTTCCATTGGTAGATTGTTACCAGAACCACTTAGCTTCTCTGTATGTGCTCCCATCATTGTGCTAGGGGCTGGTTTGGGTTACGGGACCCTCCTCCTTTTCATGCAGGACTTGGGGAAATTTCTAAGGGGTTCAGATGTTTCCTTTTTCAAGATGAAATTTCATAGAAACCTTTTTTTTTTTTTCTACCACAGTGATTCCTTATTTTTCAAACCTAACAAGGAACATAGAGGACAGGCTCCACACTTACTTCCAATTTTTACAGTGTTGAATTTGTTAGTTTTTTCCTTCCTTCCTTTTTAATTTAGAGTGTATGGTTGTTTTTGTTGCTGTTATTTTTAATAAAGTTGTGTTGATTGTCATATTCTCAGGAATACTAAATTAAACCTATTTGAAATCTGTGAGATCAGAGTCAGAGACTGCCAACTTCAGATTCACGCTGTGATTTTGCAGTGGTTTCTACAAAATTCCTTTTTATTTTTGATGCAAATGAGCTCATAAATATTAGGACCACTTTGGAAATAAGTGTGTTTGGATAGACAGTAAGAGCAGTGGGAGCAGGAAGAAAGGAAGGAAAGGACGGAGGGAGGAAAAGGAAAAGGAAAAAGGAAAGGGGATGGGGAAGGGAAGGGAAGGGAAGGGAAGGGAAGGGAAGGGAAGGGAGGGGAAGGGAAGGGAAGGGAAGGGAAAGGAAAAAGAAGAAGAAGAAGAAGAAGAAGAAAAAGAAAAAAGAAAAAGAAAAAAGAAAAAGAAAAAGAAAAAAAGCCCATTAAGCTGTAAATGATATGGCTGCTCCTGCATGCCACTTCTTCCAGCTAGCAGTGAAAGACAGGCCTCACTGGGTGAAGAACAAACATGGAAATCCTTCTGAATGTTTACATATTGCAAAGAAATAGCACCCATGTCAAAGGGAAAGCATGTGAAAGCAAATAGGTCAAGGGGAATAGCTATTGGCAGCAAGCAAAAAAATGCTTCAGAGTCAAACGTCACTGATAACCCCGTGAGGACTGGAGGTGTTGGACTGTGGCAAAGGCACGGTTTTGTCAGCACCTCCACACGAGCTATTTTAGCAATCTGACAAGCCTCTGAGCTACTCCTGGGCTGGGCGCTCATGCTACAGCAAAGTTTCAGAGGCAGCTTTCACGTTGGCCAGATCTCTGTGGTCACCCTGCTTGTTGGTGGGCCATGAGGTTGTGCAAAACCATGGCATTAAATGGTCTTCGTGCCTTGGAAATTAACAGTAATGAGTGCCACACAGTAGAGAGCCAGTACTCAAATGTCACTGGAATGCCTTAAAATGTGAGATTTTTACTTAAAAGGAGAATTTTTGGATTTTTTTTCACCAAAACTTCAAGGGTATATGCTACATCCAGTCCTGGGCCACCCAGTACAAGAGAGAGATGGACATTCTGGAAGGAGCCCAACACGGGGTCACTGGGATGATCAGCAGACTGGAACACTTCTCCTGGGAGTAGAAGCTGAGAGAGCAGGGACAGTTCCATCTGGAGAAGAGGAGTCTCAGAGACATCTCATCAGTGTCCATAAATACCTGAAGGGAGAGTGCAAGGAGGACAGGACAGAGCCAGGCTCCTGTCAGTGGTGCCCAGTGCCAGGACAGAGGCAGTGGGGACAAACTGGAGCACAGGAGGTTCCCCTGAACACCAGGCAGCTGTGCAGGCGTTGCACCCTGGCACAAGGACACAGAAGCCATGGGCTCTCCTTCTTGGAGATATCCAGGAGCTGCCAGGATGTGGGGCTTGGCACCCTGCTCTGGGTGGCCCTGGTGGAGCAGCGTGGGACCAGAGGCACCCAGAGTTCTTGCCACCTTCAGCCAGTCAGAGATTCTCTGGCCATGTTTTCAAGCTTTCTGCTTGTCTACCAACTACGCTAGGAAAAAAAATTAAGGGCTTTAAGGCAAAAAGAGTAAAGATCGAGCAAGTAAAGATAAAATCATGCAAAGTGGCCCTGCAAGGATACAAATTCTGCCCTCTGCTAAAAGGTGACTTGAAGTGCATACCTCTGTTTTCAAAAGTCAGTGTTTTCTGTGAAATCCTGGTCACACTAAAGCCTAAGGGAATTGAGCAATTACCCTTAAGGGAGTCAGGTTTCTAACTGTTTTTGTTTTATTTTGTTTTGTTTTTTTTCCCCAAAAGGTTGTTTCAGTTCCTCACATTTGTCTTAATTTCTAATCTCTTCAAACCTGCAGACCAAGCACAAAGGAAATAATTTTCATTTTTAGCTCAGGGACAAGCTGTGCAGGTGAAGAGAATCCATCCAGAGATCACAGACCTGGAGTGATGGGTCTCAATGTGACATAGGACAATCCAGCCCTTGGTGGGTCACACCCTGGATGTCCCTACCTGGTGCCAGTGGAGGTGATCTGGATGTGCTCCTGAGATGGGATTCACCTCCCAGAAAGTGTAATAAAGTACTGAAGATTCAGTGAGTCAAAAGATAAAGGGAGAAAGGCACAGAAAATAAGATTCATAACATTCATTATTCTGGTTATAAAACTCGAGGTTGTGTTGGGGGGCCTGCATTTAAGTCTTCTTTCTGCTCGTTATCAGAGGAAATCCCCTTTGAAACCCTGCAATATTCAGCATTAATTGCTGCTTCCCTTTTTCACAGTTTTAAGCCACGTAGTTTCTCTCCTTTCCAAAGAACAGAACACAACAAAAAGATGGATGTTGAAAGAGGGTAGGAAAGAAAAAAAAAAAGATTTCTTTTTTGCAAGGGGAAGCCAATCAGGTGTGATTGGACAATCAGCCAAGCGGGAGTCAAGTGCGAGCTGTTAGGATAAAGCCCAAATCTGACACCCACTGCCCACCCGTGCTCTTGCCCTCCACCTTGAGAAGCTCTTGCATTTCACAGGTGTGCTGGGAACAATAAGCCAAGAACGTCACAGAGCTTATTTTTGGGTAGGGTCTCAAGGACCTAACAGCTTCAGGGTCCAGAGCATGAACTCACTACCCAGCAGCTGTGATCTCCTCACACCTCAGACTCTGTGGGAAGATCAGCCCAAAGATTAGTCAGCCTTCACATTCTTGGAGTGTTTAGCATTGAAACACTTTGGGGCATTGACAAGGGGAAAGTGAAGGGCTACCCAGGCTCCAGAAAGTGGTAAACATGGCCCCTGTCCAAATCTAACGGGGTAGTAGGGCTTTATAAGGCTAGACATGACACAGGGAGTGAGGGACGACGTGTTGGCTTACACCTCTCAAGTCAGCTCAGTGTTGCAGTGTGTATTGGATAGGATGGACCAAGCACATCCCTTGACACTCGAAGCAAGTCTTCCTGCTTAGTTCCCTCTTCAAGAAATTTATTTCACATGCTCAGATCTGGAGATGAGAAAAACAAGACTTGTAGTAAAACCGTATTATCACCTCCATGAACGCAACCAGAGTGTATCTTTCTGAGCGATTTGTCTTGGAGAAAATTCTGAATAAAGTCAATGGGGGCTTTCCAGAGGAAAAAAAAAATGAGATTAAAACTTGATCCTGTAGGAATCTTTTTATCTGATGATGTTTGTAATTAACAATCTGAGCTTTTGTAATCCTCTCCATTCCTAGTGTAGGTAGCTGAGTGTTGTATGTATCACAGTTCTGGTCTCAGAGCTGCGTCCAAATCCCCGAAGCCTGAAGCTTAAGGTCCTTACCCAGCTCTAATTTGAGAGCTTTGACTCTCACACCAGCTGACTGCATGGATTAAATGCATGTAAATACCTTCATAGTGACTAGCAAAACATACTCGTGACACTATCCTAAATTGGGATGCTCACTCTTCAGGGATGTCAGTTTGATGTTATCGCCTACTCAGCAAGTAAGTCCCTTTATTGAAGGAGGAAGACCTCATGCTCTCCATGATGCCCACTCATAACAAGCTTCTTTTTCCTCTAAGTCTGCATTTTGCTCTGCTTTGCCATCATTACAGTTGTCTTTTTAAATGCCAGGGCTCAAAGATGCCGTTATTAATGCTTCAATATCATCTCTATTTCAGCTCAGCATGCTGTGAGTCACTCTGATGTTTGCACCTTGCTGCTCCTTCTCATTGGTCTACAAAGGAATGAGGATGTGAGGTTCCATAAGAAACACTCATCTCCCTTCTGAGCTAATGGGGTCAGACAGGTCTGCCTGCAAGATACAGATTTCCTTAAGGGCATCATAAAGAGAAGAGCCATGAGAAGATGGACCTTTCAATATGACTCCAAAGTTCATTAGATTATAACATTTGCTCTACATCTGTGCACAAGGCAATGCCTCACGTCCAGCATGAAACCCAGGATTCATTCCCTTACCCCTCCAAAATGGTTGAGGCTCTCTACATGTGCTCCAACTGCTAGTTTCCTGTTTGTAGAGATATAAATTATTCCCAAAGAACATTTATTATTACTATTATCATCATTGTAATCATTTACTTTGGCCTCTTGCCCAGAGGATATGTAGAATGGCAGCTCTAACCTCTGATTCCTCCGAGCAAGGTCTCACTTTCCAACCTGCTTAGCTGGAGTAGTCAGAGCCCTGACAACATGTGTGGGAAGTGCAAACAGACCAGATGAGAAGTCTGGGAGCTCTTTCACTGTTGACAATTCACAGTAGCATGCTAGACCAAGCTCCATCAATGTCTCAAGGCCTGCCAAGAGGAAAAACAGCTTTTGGGAAGAGAAACATATAAAAAAAATAGGCAATGACTGCTGATGATAGGAGAGAATCAGTGAGAGAAGAGGTATGAGGCTATAAGAATATTTGTGTGTGTGGTATGGATGGGGACATCCCCAAAACAGACATTTTGACCTCCTTCAAATATTTTGACTTTATCAATACTACAAATATGTTTATTAAGGGAATCTTTGGCTGCAGGCATCATGCTGAAATTTCATGCTCAAATACCAGACTCAGCAGTTTTCTCTTTGAATATGCTGCTTATTTAACAGCTGCTGCCACTACCAGAAAATACCCAAGGAGCAAGACAATAACTCTATGGTCCAGACAAAGCTATGCCAGCATTGAGGTCTGTGCCTGATAGTGTGTTGTTTAGCAGTGAACAGTCTCTTTGACAAACAGCTCGTACACCTGGGGAGCAACCCAGGGAGTTCCCCAGCCAGGCTGCTGCTCCATCTGTTCAGCCCTGATAGAAATAATTTCTGATTTTTTGAGTCATCAAAAAATAGGTGGTATATTCTGCTTTGAAAGCTTTCCCTGGCAGGGCCCTAGAAACAGGGAACTTTAGGGAATGGATGTCTGAGAACTGTGTTTCTCCATTCTGAACTCCTGAGGACATCTGTCTGAGCCAAAGGGAGCTCTTCATTTTTAGAGGATGGAGAAGGAAGGCTATGTTATACTCTAAAACTAAGTGCAATGAACCCAAAACCGCAAAAGGGCTCAGTTACACTCACATTACAAACTGACCACAAAATCTAATACTGGTGGAGTTTGTATGTCTGCTGGCTTGCAGGAAGATGACCACAAGGAATGCAGAGCATGGTCTGGCTGCTGCTGTCCCCAGTCTTGGGGAGACAACCTGCTGGGTTGGAGATCTGTCCCACATGCCTGGCAGCCCAAGATGTGTTGCTGTTATCTTTGTTTCCAGGGAGTGGTGGAATAAGACACAGGGCTCCGTGTAGTAGAGTCAACTCATCTTTATGGCAATAGCAGTGCTGTCACAGGACCCAAAGCCAGAGCGAGACAAATGCATCTGACTCAGCAGTAAATCAGCTTCCCTCCTCCCCCCACACACAGCATGACTACTGCTGATCCATAAAGGATGCCCTGGGCATCTCTCATAACAGCAGCTGTCCCTCTCTTCAGAGCAGAGAGGCATCTAAGAAGTCTTGGTATGTCTCCTGCCACACTCAGCAGGAAGACTCAAAGTGCACTTCAGGCTAAAAGTGATCTTGTGGCAGGGCCAGAAGGTTCAAGACCCACTCGTCCTTGTCACAGCACATTAAAAATGGGTAATCATTCAGCTGTGCAAAAGTAAAGGCTGCTTTTTTTGCAGAGCAAACATAATCTTTTGCCACAAATCAGCGAGAGAAACAGTGGGCAGGCTCCAGGAGCGAGCTGACACTTGGGTTCTATAAAGACCATGAAGACTTCTATGGCAAGACCCAGGTCTCTGGGAGGGGGATATAGGTCAGGAATTTCCCTTCTGTTTGAAAGATGCCTCCCAAGGAGCACTGCCAACTGCTATCCTCTACCCACAAGGCAAAGGCAATCTGTACCTTGTTGTTCATGGTCGTTGCTGGTCACTCTTGGGAAACATCAGTGCCCTTTTTCCTTTTCCCTCACCCAGGTCTCTGCAGGGAGCATCTGGTTTACTGCTGATGATTGATTGAGATCTCTGGCAGAGCTTCCCTTGACTTTCAGTAGGAAAAATACAGCCAGAGAATGGTTGTCTTTCAACAGCTGAACTAAGTTGCAAATTCAGACATTTTGACCAACTTTACATTAAACATTTTGACTAAATCAAAACTATATGTACGTTTATTAGGGGAATCTTTGGCTACAGATATCATGCTGAAATATCATGCTCAAATATTGAACTTTGCAGTTTTCTCTCTGCATACGTTGTTTCCTTGTCTGCCTTTTGCTTCATTAAGTTTCAGGCTAAAAGAATTTCCTGAAGGTCAAAGAATATGATTTTGTTCAAGTACCACTCCAATTTGAAGATGTACCATGCCATAGAATCGTAGAATCACAGAATAATTTGAGTTGGAAGGGACCTTTTGAGGTCATTTAGTCCAACCTTCCTGCAGTGAACAGAGACATCTACAGCTAGAATATCCTGCAGGTGAAAGTCTCCACTGGGGAAAGTTGGCCACTGGGGATTTTGTAGCACCTAAGAGGGCTCCTGCATGGCTTACTTCAGCAGTGAGCAGAGCTCCAAGCTCCTGCAGAATGGCACTGCACAGCTTTGGCTGTTCAGACCCAGCCCTGCTGCGCTCTGTATGTCAAGCCCAGACTTGGCCAACATCACACACATTTTTTGCCTCAGGTGGCTAATGCTGTAGAGAGCAAAGATCATCTAATACATCTTCAAATGACTGGAAATATTTTTATGTGCTATTAGCAACTGAGCTATATCCAACCACATGCAAATATGAAAAGGGGGATTAAGAAGCATCCTGCTGAGAAGCATCAGTGTTCATTTACCTGAAGCCTGCTTCCCCTGTTGTAACAAATTTTGTCCTCTCTTATCATATTTGTTTTTCCCAGAGCAGCCTAAGCAAGTGACAACAGTTCTAAAGGATTTTGGTGGAAGTGATCATGCTTATAATCTCTTCCATAGCCTTCTTCTAACTACACAGTGATATATTGTCTCTCTGGATATTATTTGACTGTTAGATCAGTGCAATCATGAGGACTTGCACTCTCATCTCTTGTTGCTTTAAAATATTCTTGCACAAGTAACTGGCTGAACCATTTGTAGTTGAATTTGTAGCTGACAGTACTGCCCTTAAACAGACACGCACATGACTATTTGCTCTTGTACTTGCTATGAGCGAAGCAATGCAGGATTAAACGGCTCCCAGTAGAAAGGTCCAGCTCTGCACTTGCAGCTCTCACTGTAAGAATGCTACCTCTCAGCTGCGCTCTGCCCTCGTGTTTATGGTCAGCTACAAAACATTTACATTGCGACAGCCATTGCTGAAATGTGGTCACTTCTGGGAAGAGAAGCAGCTGCTGTTTGCTGAGGCTTTGTGGTTTGGACAGTGGCTGGAGCCCAGGATTTTTTTCTGGTAACAACAGCTATGGGGACCACAGCCTTGTGTAGGCATGCCTTTGTAAGATGGATGTTACATAGTTAAGGTGCTGGTGGCACCACAGACATGAGTACAGAGTCCCCTGTAAACTGATTTATCTTCTTTCTCGGGTAAATGATGCAGCCCATTCTGACCTGCTGCTGGACAGTAGGCTTAAAACATGGTGAGGTATGGTGTGCTGTAGCCCTTGGAGATCCTGAATAGGATCCTGAGCATCCTAATCTAGTTGGTAACAAGGTTGGAACTGGATGGGCTTTAGGGACCCTTCCAACTTCAGCCATTCAGTGATTCTGTTCTAAGATAATGGCCCTCATGCACTTTTCAGACCCCCCCACTCTTTTTCTGTTGTTTTGTGGTTGTTGTTTTTTTGCTTCAGAAATGCTCTCATTTTGGTAGGAATTTAGGAAATGGTTGAGATGAGGTGTGAGTCCATAAGCTCTGGATGTCCCATGGTGTAAGCAATGGGAAAGCATCACTGCCTCTCATCTCCCAGTTTGGCTCAGATGCAGGTGGACACAGCACAACATCTGTTTTGCTAGATTCTAGAAATGAGAAATAAAGCCGGAAATGGTCAGAATGAGGATCAGCTGTAGGTGTCCAACTGATTTTTTTCCAGATGGAAAGGATCCAGTTGACCCTACAGCAAGCATGGCTTGTTTCTTGGTAAGGCAGCCAAAGGGCATCAGTGGTGGCATATGTCTCAAAGCAGACTGTAATGGTCCAACTCTTGGTTCCATACAGGAACCCAAACCCAAACCCTATGTCTGAGAGAGGTGTCCCAGTGCTCCATGAGCTCCAGCACTCAGGGCTGTGCCCACTGCCCTGGGCAGCCCATTTCATGCCCACTGCCCTCTGGGGCACAGCCTTCCCCTCACCTCCCCTCATAGCTCCATGCCATTCCCTCAGGCCCTGTTGCTGTGCCTGGCAAGACCAACACGTGGGATTTTCTGAAGCAGAGTCAGAGCAAATCTGGGGTTGTTAATATCCTTTCAATACCAAAATGCTAGGCACTGTCTTGGAGCTGTACCCAGCTCCCCACAATAAAGGCTTGCTCCTCTTTTGTGGTGGCATTACTCTGCACATGCCACAAAGCCAAGTCACAGCACTGCAAAAGGTAATGAGACACCCAACATGCCAAACATGTGCTGAATCACAAAGGAACAAGAAGAAATATTCAATCAATCAGATATTCAACCACACAAGCTCACTGACCATCCTGGATGCAGTGTATCATCTTCCTCCCAGCAACAGAGCAGTGCCTGACAACTGTTACGGTCCATCAGTGACAAAACTCCGGCACACTTCCAGCTCTACAGCAGAAGATGATCTGTTGCCACTTTGTTTTCCTTCACCTGATTTTTATTTACATTTTTGGAGGGGGGAAGGCTAACCAGGAGCACCAGCCCCATTACAGCCGGCCCCATTGCCTGCCATGTGAGTGCCCCAGGGATGCAGGAGCTCTGCCCTCAGCCATCCCCCACCTGGCAGGGAAGGCTGCATTTGTCAGAAAGCTTCCATTAGTTGTGCATTCCAGCTATAATCTCCCAGCCCGAACACAGCAGCATCTGCTTTGGAGCCAGTATTATATAACCACAATTGGCCTGAGCAGAGCATGTTAAAACCCTGGGCAGGAGAGAGCCATTGATTCCACCACTCAAGAGACAGAGTGGAGCTGTTCTTTAGTAAGAGCCTTTCTGTGACTGTACAGAACTCCTTTTTTTTCCCTTCCCTTCCCTTCCCTTCCCTTCCCTTCCCTTCCC
>NW_024962334.1:45256947-45291713 GCF_019238085.1 Lagopus leucura | reverse complement strand
CCCCCCCCCCCCTTTTTCTTTTCTTTTCTTTTTTTTTTTTTGCAGTTTGCAGTTTGAGACTGTGCCTCTTGCAAGTATCCAAACATGCATCCACAAGCAGTACCTGCCCACACTACCGATCTTAAATTCCTAGCCTGGACAACATTAAGAAGTAAGAAATTGTTTAAAAATATATACTTAGAAATAGTGACAGTGGGATTACAGGCAGGGGAAACTCCAGTGTGTCAGATCTGTTGAGAGGCTAAAAATATGTTCCCTCTTTAGAGAGGAGGAGTGACTGGCAAATAGTATTAATCTGAGACAGTCTGAAGCAGGGGGATTATAAAGCAGTTCATTTAGGACTGCAGGATTCATTTTCAGTCACTCCTTTGCAAAATGCCCAGTGACTCCCATGTATCTGACAGAAGGGCTCCGAAAGCAGTGTGAAGACAGCAGGGAGGACTTTAGCCCAGTTATGCACAATTGCAAATCTCCAAGCAGAACATCATTAACTGCACTCAAGTGACAACCAGGATTAACCTGGCTGAAACCAAACAGTACAGAAATATGCAAGGCTGAAATCAAGTGCGTTCCAGAAACCTGCTAGGGTAATCTACCACAATAACTAAAGGCAAAGGAAGTTGAAAGGTTGAGTCCTACCATTCTACAACACTCATTCATTAGGTTCTACTCGTTTTGCTTTGAGAGACAGAGAGGAGAGGAAATGCAGAAGGGCACCTTTCTTGATTTTTGCAAGGCTGGGACCCAGCAGCACCCTCTGGTGACCTCCATTGCCCCAAACAGCGAGGAGCTGCTGAGATTGGTGCCTGGGCTCTGCAGGGCTTTTGCCAGGACCAGAATAAATCATTCAGAGCAGTCCCCAGGGAGGAGCTTGAGGTCGTGGAAAAGCAATGGAGGAGGAGAAGGAAGAAATGTGTGCAATGTTCTGAGGAGATGGGTGAAGCCTACATGCTCTGGGCAGCCTTCCAATGCTGCAGAGCACAGAGGCATGTTCTTGCACAGGTTACAAGAGAGATGCCTCAATTTCTGCTTACAAGGAAGTAATAAATGATTATTGCTGCTACACCACTTCCAGGGACATTTGTTTAGTTGTTGCATCGGGAGCTTGTGCTGTTGTCTTATTTTTCCCTAGTTTTTTTTCCCATGTGCTCCTAGGAAAAAGAATACAGCTCCATTTCCTCATTGATACTGTGTCAGATATGTGAAAACAGCAATGTGCCCCCTAGTCTTTACTTCTCTCCAGGCAGAGGAAAATCTCTTGCCTCCTCATCCTCACACAATACGTTCTCCACTATTCCAGCCACTATGATGTTCCTCTGCTCCAATTGGTCTGATCTCCCTTGAACTGGGAAGCCTGAAGCTGGACACAGTAATCGAGAAAGGGCCTTAAAATGTTCAAGAGAAGCAAAAATATACTTCCAAGGGCATGTTGGCTGCTCTTGTCCTGTTACAGCCAATGTGTGATAGACCTTTGTTGCCATAAGGGATGTCTGTAGACTCTGTTCAACTTGTTGCCCACCATGACTCTGTCTGAAAAGTCAGTCCTCAGCCAGTCCTGTTATTTGGAGTTACTCTGTCCCAGGTGCAGAACTCTGCATTAGCTCTTGGGGCATCCTGTAGAGTGCTCATACCTTCAGCTGCATTGTAGTCTTGTCCTCCAGCTCCCGTTTTCAGTGCAAGCAGCTCTTTTAAATGTCATGTGATATCTGGTGTGTATGGCTTCTGAGATTGGAAAGCAGGAAATTCAAAAAGGTCATTGATTGACTCCTAGGGTTGTGCCTCTTCCCTTTGAGGTAACAAGAAGAGATTCCCAGTAAGCTCATTAGCTAAAGGATGAGAAGAAACCTGACTTTGGACATAATTAAGAGAATACCCTACAACACATTTTTTTGTAAAGTCCAGTCCTATTCCTCTCTGTCTTAAGACTGGTCCAACCAGGATTTTTAAGGAGCACTTCATCTTCTCCTTGCCATGTGTGATTTGGGAAATGGAGATGCACTGTACTGGTGGTCCTGGTGAATTCAATCTCCTCAAAATGAGCAAGGGAATTATTCTGTTGTTCAGGAGCTGATCTGGGACTACGCTTTGATGTGCTGCTTTCCCCTGGTCAGCTATCAGATGTTAAGTAAGCAGCAGTTAATTCTGACTGACAGATCTGAGCGCAGGTTAAAGTTTCATCACAGAGTTTAGCACGTTGCAGTAATTTAAGGAGATCCTGAACAAGATCATTTCACTCAAGCAAGTGATCATATTGGTTTTGCATTCTTCTAATGTCTTAATCTTTGTTCCTTAACCTTTCTCCACTTGTTTACTTTGGGAATAGGAATTTACTGTACACATTTTTTGCTTTCATTAAAAGCAGAATCATCATAGAATTATAGAATATCTTGAGTTGGAAGGGATCCGTAAGGATTAGAGAGTTGAACTCCTGGTTCCACAGAGGGCCACCCAAAAATCAGACCATATATCTGAAAGCATTGCCCAGATGCCTGTTGAACTCTGGCAAGCTTGGTATCACAACTCCCTGGGGAGGCCGCTGCACTTCCTGACCACTGTCTCAGTGAAAAACCTTTTCCTGGTATCCAAGTAGCACATCTAGGCTGTGATATTAGAGGACCTCAAAAACCATCAAATCCAACCCTCTGACATGGGCAGAGACACTTCCATCCAGATTAGGTTGCACAAAGCTCCATCCAGCCTGGCCTTGACAAAACTTCTAATCTCCAAATTGCAGTATTTGCACTGGGAGTATGGTGCAGAGGGGCTTAAATGGCCCCGCTGGAGTTGGCCAACATGTGCCGGAGCTCATTCATTTCAACTCATCCATTTGCAGTCATCCTACAGGAGCCCTGTACTCAAGACAAGCAACGTCTTTAGGTCAGTCCACTTAAAAAAAATGCTCTAAGTGTTCCCCCTAGATTATATGTGACAAATAATTTGAGTTCACGCATATCATTATCATCAGTGCCTAATCTCACTCATCAGTCTTGACACACTTGTGAGCTATGCTGATCAACTCATGACACTCCTAATGAAGCTGTGCAGAAGGGATTGTTCAAGAGCCAGTGTGGTTATAATTTCAGGGTGCTCAGACAATGTGACCATGATAACGTGGGTGCTTTTTCTCTCCAAGCTCAGCTGTCCACAGAAGAGAGGCTTTCACTGACTTGTCAACGATGAAGCAAAGTCTTTTTTTCCAATTAATATAGAGCTGACTACTGCGTGGGGAACTCAAATCATTCCTTCAAGTATGAATTACCATACAGCTGCAGAGGGATGTAATCTGCTACTGTGCTGCCAGGTCACCTACCTCCAGAAGATGAGATGTGGATGAGGTTCACATGTGAGTCAGGGCTGGATCGGCAGCTCAGCAGATTGAAGTACTTCAGTAGAAATATGTTTCCCAGAAAAATGTAGACTCCCCGGGTCTGCATCTTCCTGAGGAAGTACTCCTTTCTTTTCATAGAGACTCTTTAAAAATACAATATTTAAAAGCAAACAACCAAACAAAAATGCCCAAAGTTTTGGGGTTTTTTTTTTGGGGAAGGAGGAGCTTTTTAAAAGAAAACAAGAAAATTTCCCAGCGGGGAGTAAATGAGAAGACAGAGGCTTTGAAGTGAACATTACTTTCACAAAGGGGAAAGCTGAAACTTGCTTCTAAGCCTTAGCACTGGAAAGATGATTCACTGGAACTGGAATTTCATTCCAAAGGGAAAAATCCAATCAAAACTCTCTGTTCTTAAAAATAATACTTCTCCTGAAGTGGCAAGCTTTTCTTCTAACTTTTCAATTCGGCATTTCCTGGGAGATAGTATTACTTATTTTCATACAGTGGAATAATCCAAGTAGAAATGGGGGTCACAAAACATGCTATTTCTGCTCCAGATATAAGCAGAAACATGGACACACAGTGCTTAGGTCAGCAGCCTACTTTTGCAGCTGGAGATGTTAAATATCATTATTTTGAGCGTGCCATTATTATTTTTAGTACATACTGTCCTACCACCAGCCTCACCTGTTTAACCTCATTTCCAACAGCTTGTGTAGATGGAGGGGTACATAGAGTCTATACTGACTGCAAGTTTTACACCTGTCTATTTGGCCATCTGCTTTTGTTTGACCTACAGGACAGTCTCTACAACTGTCTCTTTCCATCCTTCAAGCATTTCAGTGCTGACTTGACCAACCAGAGAGATGAGTTTCCCAGTTCCCAGAACAAAGGTCTTGGAGATCAGACCAGATCTCTTGGTCAGATGTGCCAGGATGCTCCAGGTGGACAGAAGAAAGGAAAACTTTTCTCACTGGGTTTTAGGAGAGAGGACCAAATAAAGCCCTGTTAGATGCAAAGTGCATGGCCTGAGGCTGGTTTCCTGTCCAGACCTGAGTGATTTCCTACTTAAAAGCTGATTAATCCAAATGCTTTTCAATTTAGAAGGCAGAGATCAATCAATAATTATCCCATTTAATCCCAACATAAATCCTTTAATTTTTTTTTTTTTTAATTAAAAGCAGTGAAGTACCACTGGCTGGGATACACCAAATTGCATTAAACCCTGGAGTCCCAGGGGAGAAGGACAGGCAGCAAATTGTGCATGTGATTTTCCTCTTTCACTGCTGGGTTTAATGGCTGTTCTTTGCCTCCTGGTAGAAAATGATGAGCTTGGGGATGTGTCTGGCAATGAGGAAGCAAATTAGATGTTACTTCCAAGCAAGCGGTGACTCACAGACCAAAGTCTCCTTTCTGAAAGGAGAACCAGAAACTAGGACCTTTACTAATTCCTTTCTTGCAACAGGGCTCATCAACAGAGATAGGATCCACAAGATTCTGAATTCCTTCATAGGAGCACTATCTAGGCAACTCATAAGTCTGGCTCTCCATTTAAGGAACATAATATTATGGTATATGTCACTACCTGCAGCTTATAGCAGAAGTCTCTCCTCATGGCTAGCAATTATCACAGTGTAATTATGTCTCTAATCAATTATTTAAAGGAAACTGTAAAAATATCCCCAGAGCTATGTATTAGCTGTCATCCAATTGTACAGCCACTGTGCCAGTAAACATGGCAGGACAGCCACAGGGTGCATGGTAAATACCTTTGTTTGCAGCTTTAATTTAGCAGTTGAATTATGAACACCGCTTGTAACTGGTCCTCAGATGCATCTCAGTACTACCTCTGTTGGTCTGAGTAATTAAGCTGGAGTCACACCTTTCTTCTTGATGCCAAGGAAATCTTCATTAAATGGTTTTTCTATAAGCGTGCTCCCTCTACAACTTAATGGTAAAGCTTAATTAAAAGTGCCACTAATTAAATCAATCTGGGCTGAACAGCTGAACATCTATCTCTTCTGTGCTCCTTACCCACAGCAATGAGTCAGTTATGGGACATGTCTGTGGAAAGGGTCAGAGGGTTGCAAGATTGGAGGATCCGTTCTGAACATAAATAACTAAATCAACAAATAAACAAATAAACAATAAAGGCTGTGCCTAATCCCCTTCCTCCTCCTTCAGCTCATTTGTGTGAACACTACCATGCTTTGAAAAACTCCAGAATTAGCTGAAAATGGTGATGCTGCCCATCACACAGCAAGAGGATGACATATCCTTACTGAAGGGAAGGCCTTTCCATATGTTTACTCTCAGCAGATGCATCCGGTAGGAACAGCATCCCAGCATGACTCGTTGCAAGCCAGACATGAAGAGTAATGCTAGCAGAAGCAAATGCAGCCAAAGCCGTGAGACATTCCCCTTGGCTTTGTAGACCAGCTTTCAATGTAACAAAACTGCAATTTTTCTCTTACTCTAATCTGACAGCATTTTAAAGATTTCTTTAGATTTCAAAAAGCTGTTTGTATTGACCCAAAAAATGAGTTTGCAGCACTGTCCAGTGACAGTGATATCTTCGTTGGCAACCACAAAACCAGGGACTGCATTTATTGCTGCCTCTTTGCTGGTTCCGGTGCTCTGTTTTTGAAGCGTGTATAATTCAGACATCTCTGTAAAAACAGCCCTTCCTTTATTCTTGGAGTCTGAGGGTTTATTTTCTGCCACCTGTTCTTTGAAAGGCTTTGAATAAAGTGAAGTTTAATTATCCATAGGGGAAAAAAAAAAAAGAAAAAAAAAAAAGGCTAGTTATTTTCTGCAGTGCTCAAGGATTGAAATGATTGTCATTTCAGAAAATAAATGTCACTCTTGGTGAAAGTGAATGGTGTGGGAGAGCTACACAGTGCAGACATCCCCTAAAGCATTAAAACTTACCTTAGATATGCCACGGGAGTATTTTGGATGTCAGCAGAGGCTAGAACATCTTTGAAGCTCATTGCTCCATGGACTACCAGCAGTGTGCTGAAGATCAAACCCATTAATTGGAATGCTATGCGCTGGTCTGGCCCTCACCTTCTCTGCTGAGGAACATGATTCATAGAATAGACTCATAGAATCTTTAAAGTTAGAAATGAACAGGAAGATCATGTGGCCCAGCTGTCAACCCATCCCATTGTGCCCACTGAGCACATCCCTCAGTGTCACATCTCCATGGTTCTTGAACTCCTCCAGGGATGGTTGACCATCCCATCTCCCTGGGAAGCCTGTGCCACGGCATCACCGCTCTTTCTGAGAAGGGATTTTGTACTGATATCCAATCTGAAAATGCCTCTCTTGACAACTGGTGGGCCATGATAATGCTGCTTAACATGGCAAGTCATGTGCTGTAATGGCTCAGGAATGGGAACGTTTCAGTGATGCTACCCACCATGTCCTGGGGGAATAGCAGTGTTTCATCTGGCATTTCCATGTGCATCGTCTTCCTGAAGAGAAAATGTATTCAAAAAGAAGAATTCAAATTATATGGTGGCATCTCAGGCAATCATTAGCATGCAGAAACAGGGCCCTGTACATTAGAGGAGAAATAGGGAATTGATGGTATTTCAGTTGCTTTTGAGACTGCACAGGAAGCTGTGGAACAGCAGGAGTTACCACCAGAGCTGTGGCCAGGATCTCAGCCATAAGCAACACCTGCTTCCACCTGCCCTAGACTTTGGGTCTCGGCAATGGTATTCCTGTCTCTTCCATCATTTCCTCCTCAGATCACTAATGCCCCAGGATTAGCGATTCTGCCCGCTCACTTAGTGGCAGGGGAATGTTGCTGGGATCTGCAGCAGGTGCTGCAATCATGCTGGAGATACTCTGTAAACTCATTAGTTGTTATCAGCTTGGTACCACTTACCCTCACAGAGCTGTCCTGGCAACACTGGCACTGGGTTTTATCAAGTGCCTTTTGGAAATACCAGCGGCAGAGTGGGTACTTTTGTTGGAAAAGGTGAAGGATGCACACAGAAAGCAATGAGGACTGAGGTAAATGCTGTCATAGCCCCATCCAGAATCTGAGCTTGGTCTCAACTGCAGTTCTTCCTCATGTTTGTGTGAATGTGTAACAGAGAGCTCTGTGATACCTTGAGAGCACAGCTGTCAATGTCTGACCCTTGGACCTCTGAGGGATGCAAGGACAATTTTTAGTTCTTTTATACCAAAGCTTGTTAAATGTGGCAGAAGCAGGCTTTGGCACTGAACCTATTAAAACAATGAATCCACAGTGCTAGGAAAAGTCAGATTCACCCCAGATCCTTCGTTTGACCTCCATCCCGTGGAGAAAAAAAAACCCTCTCATTGATGAGTCACAATGACACTACATGGAGTTGTGTCCATAACAAAGCCACATCAATTCAGACCGCCATGTTCAGGCAGTCCCTTGTGCCAAGGACAGCAGCGGTGCATTTGGCGATGGGCTGGGGAAGAGGACAAGTGTTAATACCTTCAAGCAAGGGTCACTTGAGTTGAGGGGGTTGGCAATAGCTATCCGAAGTTGTGCTGCTCCACTGCTGCTCGTGCTCCAGGAAGTTTCTCTGGGGTCTGTCAGAGAAACACCTACCGAATAAATGTCCATTACCAGCCCTGGCTGGCAGCCAGGGAACTGGGTTGTGCAGCTGCACACCACGCTGACAGCTTTGCCCTGCCCCTCCAGCCCGGTGATTAGGGATGGCTGGGGGGAGTTATCCTGCAACACATGCCTTAATTGCAACATTAGCCTGTAAGAGGAGCTGGAGCATATTCCCATTTAACCACAAATGACTAAATGCAATTTAAGAAGGTCACTATGTGTTTTTTCACTATTTGGAAAAAAAAAAAACAATCTAACAGTACTGGGAAAGCTGTTTCAGATAAGATGTTGTGTAAAGTCGATTTGCATCCTGCCACAGATATAAATCAAGATACAGCAGCTCACAGTGTATCTTTTTCACTTACCTCCCATCAGAAAGCCTGTGCCTATAGCTTTCAGGTGAGTCCTCTGTCCCTCCTCCTTGTTACACCATCCATAAATGCTTTTTCCTGACACTTGTTCCTATGAGAATAAAAACCTTCTCGCCTGTTTCACAAATGCAAGCATCTCAAGCTGTACCACTACACAAGGCAGCCTGGAGTTACCTTGGTCCTGACACTTCCAGCACCTTTTCATCTGATCTGTTCTGTAAAGTAAAAGAAATCTCTTCTCCATGTGTGAGTCAGTCTGCAAAGACATCAGCAGGACACCTCTTCTGGTGAATAATTATGTTAATGAGTTACACTTTCAGTATTTTTGGCTTTTACTCCTTTATTGCATCTCCTTTCTGGCTGGATATTACAAACAATTTCTTCTCAGTAGTGATGCAGTGGCCCAGGGAGGTGGTGGGGTCAGAACTGTGTGGATGTGGCACTGAGGGACATGGTCAGTGGGCATGGTGGGGTGGGCTGGAGTTGGATTATGTGGTCTTAGAGGTCTTTTCCAACTTTACTGATCCTGTGATTCCTTGATGTTTATTTTGGGTTAAGTTGAATAGACATCCCTGCTATCCGAATTTATTTCGCTTGTTGACCCAGCATGGATTGCAGATCTCAGAAATGGATTTTAAAGATGTAGAAAATCATCACTTCTATTGCTGCTGGGATCACACCTGCCTTCAGTGAGGCCCAGTGGGTGCCACCACAGCTGCATAGCACATGAGGACAGGGGCTGACCTCCTCCAGCAGCTGTCTCATTCCTTTGTACCCTTCATATTTTTCTGTTATTAGCGAAAAACCATTCATCTTCCTTTTTTTCTCATTTTTTTCAGCATTTATGATCATATTTTAATCACTAGACTCCAAAAGGCAGGGCTTTAAGGAATACAAAACTATTGCAGAATAGGTAAATAAGTGGCAAGCTCTAACAGAGCTCCTTCACCCATGCTTCTCACACAGTCTAGTGGCTTCTATTTCTTCTCCCCTGATTAAGAGATTCCATTTCCCTGCTGAAGCGGTTTTATCCCTTTATTTGGCAGCCACAAGGATTACTTTGTTTAGCAAGCAGCGACCATACTGAATTACCACACCCGCAGGCACTCGCTGCCCTTGTGCTGCCAGCATTTTCACAGGATGTGGAGGGAATTTTTCCCATTTTAACACTTGATACCGCGCTCCTGGTTTTACAAACATACCAGATACCAATGCCAACACAAATATCTGATTTGCAATCGGTAACCTTTGCGTCTGTGCCCCCTGAGAATACATTTCCCGACTTTGTATTGCTTTATAAAATACTTACAGTGAATGGACAGTAATACACAGATATTACTGCATGGAGCAACCATCCGATATGTAGTCAGGAGTTCAAAGAGGATTAAGGCTCTCTGGCAGCAAGCAAGCTGCATTACTTGTGTATGTAGAAACAGCCACAGCTGCTCTAACTTTTCATGCACCAGAATTATTTCAGTGTCAGTGCAGGATTGTTTTGTGGCCTTACCTCTCCAAAAGCTGTTGACCCATATTTGTTGTATTTTGAAGAATTAATGGTTCTGGAGTTAGGACGGGCATCCTGCCTAGCAGGAAGGAAGGAGCTGTTGGCCACTCGGGGTGCAAAACTTTATTGCGTGCATACAAGACTGAATTCAGGGTCTCCATCTGGACACCTACCAGCCATACCACATAAAAGAGATGAAGGACTTTCAGGGCCACTGGATACATTTTCTGGTATTTGGACTGGAAATGTTCTGAGAGAGAACATTTCTGCAGGCTCATTTCAGTTGTGTATTTTCCTATTAAAAAAATAAAGCAACTTTCCTGGAATCAGAGGTGATACTGCAGAAAGGAATGACTGTAGAATAAGGTTACTGGACAGTAATGTGTGTTCAAAGGAGATGACATCTTGGAGCAGTGCAACTGCTTTTGGTAATAGGAAAGCAGAATCACAGAATCACAGAATCATTACGGTTGGAAAAGGCCACTAAGATCACCAAGTCCAAATGTCAACCCATCCCCACTGTGCCCACTGACCACGTCCTCAGTGCCACATCTTCACGTTTCTTGAACACCTCCGGGGACTCCACCACCTCCCTGGCCAGCCTGTGCCACTGCATCACTACTCTTTCTAATAAATTTTTCCTACTATCCACTCTGAGCCTCCCCTGGTGCAACTTAAGGCCATTACAGGCCGTAACCTCTTGGGTCCTTCTATCTCCTGTCTCCAGAGCATTATTTAGATGCTTGAATACAGAACAGGGTGTCCAGAATTCAGACGGCCTCACAAGAAATGAAAATCACCTCTTGCGGAATCCTCAATTATGGGAACAGTGGTTTAAACCTTGATTAACAATACAAGTTCCTGCTGGCTGTCAAGATGATTGGGGCACAGAACCTCTTGTTGTCACTTTGATGGAGCATTTCTAGAAGATGACTGTCAGGGGAGCTTGTCCATTAATATGGACTTTCCCATGTGGGCTGGCAGATATTTTAATCCTCACCCTCCAGTCCTGGGGATGTGCCCCTGTCCTGCATTCTGCCCATTTAATTCTACAGTGCCATTTTGCACTGGGGTTTTTAATCTAAAAATTTTTGCTCCCTCATCATATTTTCCACCAGAAAGTGCAACATGCTCATCATGACAGGGAAAAGGAAATAACAGAGAATATGAACTTTAATGGGATTAAACAATTTAGGCATATGTTGTGTTTATTTATTTTAATGTCTTTAAGGCTGGATGAGTGAATGTTATTCCCTCTGAGGATGTCCACTTTTCTTTTGGCTGTGGATAGTGTCACTGCAGTGTGGTCGGTTCTTTTTCTGTGACTTATCCAAGACTGAGATTCTTGCAAATGTAGATCCAGAATATTTTTAGTAGGGAAGTTTTCTCGATAACTCAGCTACCGGGCCTGGCAGTGATGTCCAGTTTTCCGAGCACAGCCTCTAAAAGGCAGGTAGCCCATCTACAGACCTGCTGGGTTTCTCCACCACAGAGTTTAATTCAATTTAACCATAGTGGTGAGGTTTCAGAGTACTCAAAGTTTATCACCTGCTTTAATAAAGAGGATCAACGTGCCCTGACTAATGCAAGGGAAGTTTCCTTCAAGGGTTAGAACCCTGAATCAGATCAGTTCATGGCTCTGGGTATCTCGCCTAAAACTGAGTCTGTCAGTCCAGAATAACAACTCTTAACTCAGTGGAAGTCCATAGAAGCAGGCAATTTCAGAGAGCAATTCCCCTTGACAGTCATATTAGGAGAAGACAAATCACCCTGTAGAGGTACCTATTTCTATCCATTAACTTAAAGACAGCCTGGAGTGATAGTTCAGCTGAGGTCCCTTGGCTGAAGAGTCTCATCCTGGCTCTGTCCATGCTCCTGTGCTCTTGGAGCAGTTACAGGTGCATGTGACTGACATATATACTGTGTCTTTCACATGAGATGATTCGCCATATGGCCACCCTATGGACAAGGTCAAGTCCAAAGACTTTAGGGTCTGCATTCACTCACTGCATGCTTGGACTCATACCTGCATTTTGTTATCTTCCCAGCCAGCTGAACTGCTCTGGAATGGCTTCAAAATTCAAGATTTACCCTTCTAAGTCTTGGTTTCCAACCAGTAAAGTGGGAATGATTGCATCCCTTCAGGGGTTTTATAAGGGTAAGTACAATCAGGCCTCAAGAAAACCTGCTCCTACAAAAGCTGTGGGGAGGGACAGCCTAAAAACGTCTATCTGCCATTTTCAAGAGTGCCTCTGACAGGAGCCACTGGCATTTGACTATTTGGGAAAAGGTCAGCTCATACCCCAGGAAGAAAATTCTTAAATGACTTCGTTGAATGTTGCATTAAGTTTGTTGTGCTGCTTTTTTGGATTATGTAAAGTTTAAACTAATTTTTAACAGAAGGAAAGTTTTAAATCCCTGTGTTCTTCCCTTGCTGTCTGTGAAGATAATCTTCCCACAGATAAGCCTCAGACAGATGTTTATCTTAAGAGCATTCCCATGCTGGATAATACTGGAAAGTTGGAACAAAGATGTCAAATCACCTCATAAAAAGCCCTAACGTCAGTGCTGTTCTTTGATCCTGATGCAAGGCCCTTGGTGTGCTAAAGATCCAAATTAAATAATAAAAAATGTTGTGAAGAGCCCACTACAGAACTGTACCCCCTGTTGATTATCACAGAATCACAGAATGGCTTGGGTTGGAAGGGCCCTTGAAGATCACCTAGTTCCAATTCCTCTGCCCTGGGTAGAGTTGCCAACCCCTACATCAGGCACTAGATCAGGTTGCCCTTCAATATCGTGTAGGATATTCAGGGCCCCATTCAGCTGCCAATGACCATGAATTCTTTAGTCACTTCTGAAGACAACATCCCATAGCCCTGCCACCACTGGGCAGAGAAGGCCAAAGAAGGTAGATTTGGTCGTAGCAAGAGCAAGCCCTTGTGACCTTGGATACATAAGGATTTCTGCAAACAGTTAATAGGAAGGGAAGGAGAGAAGGTAGATGGTGAGAAATATGAAGAAGTAGAAGACAGAAAAGTTAAAAATAAATTGGAATGAGACTGATTTATGCAAGATGGCAATTCAGGCTTACAGTATAGGCTCATATAGGTATGTTGTAGAGACAACAGGCAAGTGCAGGGAGGAGTTATGTCATGTCCTTTTCTACCTGTATCTGTCCTGGTGCACTGGGTAGCAGATTGCAGCAGAATCTGTCTTAACTTGAAAAGACTGGAAGGGATTTTTTGGAAAACATAGAGTATCTTAACATAAGTAATGAAGGAAAGAAAAAAAACTATGGAAATCACAGCTAGATCAAGAGCTGCCAATAATGCAATAGGGTTATATGCTCAGTATTTCAGTTTAAAAGTTGCATCCCTAGCAGCTTCTTTAATCATAGGATCATATAATTATTTGAGTTGGAAAGGACCGTTAAAGGCCATCTAGTCTAGCTGCCTGCAGTGAGCAGAGACACCAACAGCTCAGTCAGGTTGCTCAAAGCCTGGTCCACATTTAATGCTCAGAAGCAGTACAGCACCACTGAAGGAAGTGCTGTCATGCCTACATCCAATTCAGAATAGAATAGCACAAACATCACCTTAAAATGCAATCTTTTAGTTACGGTGAGTTGTGAATTGAGTTTCAGCTTTCTTCCTGCAACTGGCCCAATCTCACCTCACATTATTGCCACAAAAAGAGCACAGCAAACACTCATTACCTACAATAATGAAACAGGACAAGGGAAAGCTTTTACAGCTCGGAAGTTACAAACATACAGCAAAAATGATATTTGCCTTTAGGGGAAACAATGCAGGAATAAGGTGTGAGGAGCAGTGGGATGAGGTAGCCTTTCCCCTTGCAATCTGTCCTTACTACTTGCCTAAAAAAGTAAGCTTTGACTGCATTGTTGGCCTTTTGAATGTCTAAGGCTATTTTCTGGTGAGCTGCATAGGACCCCTCATGCTCCTTACCAGTCTGATGCTCATTCTGATCTTGGCCGCATCTCCATCCCAAAGCAGCAGGGAAGAGGAGGTGAGGGCATGGTTACCCAGACCTAGCCATGTCAATGCCCTGTTCATATTGCAAAAAAGAGGGCAGAAAATAGGAGTCAAGGGTCATCCACGACCTACCCTCCCTCCTACTAAATTTTGCAGTTCATCTGTGGGCCACCTCTTACTTCAGTGCAGAAGAAGCTCATCGAGCTGTGTGGGTGCATATCCATCACATCCCTCTGCCTATAATGAATTTAGCGGGGGAGCTTGTTTTGATAGAAGAAGATCACAGAGATATGCTGGCAGGAAACGAGCAGCAGGGAAGTCTCCAGGCAGAGACAGAAAGGAGGAGGAGGTGTTTTAGGTAGCACCGTGCACGTAGGTGTGAAACACATTGATTTTCCAGTTCCAAATTGCAGTGCACATATTTTAATTATACCTTCCTGAACTTACCCAAACAAAAGCCACGAGAAGAGACTTGTTCTTGTTGAAATATTTTTAAAATATGAGCTGGGTTCTGCCTCTTGTGTTTTTGAGCTCTCAGAGTCACAGCAGTGGGATGAGATTTTACAGATGACACAACCACTTGTTGCATGCTAAGAGAGGATCGAGGCTGAGTTCACAATACTCACTGCAGGCAGATTTGAGCTTGCTTTGCCAACACTGAGCCAAATAATAAAAGATAAAATGACATGATAATAAAACAATAAAAGAAGCTCCGTGGACACGTTGGTACTGGCATGGACACACATTCCTAACACTGGGCTATGCAGGAAACACCAGCAGTGCAGAGAGCTTCTGTCCCCAGTTGCTGGGCAGTACTCCCTCTTAGCTATGCGCAGCACCCAAAATTGTCTCCCGTTCCCTCCTTAACCTGAATGGACAATCTGAAATGCTTTTCTCTCCCACCATTCCCACAATAAATCATGGCTAGATGTCAAGGCACCCAGCCCCATTAGGTCTCTGCATAGCTGGCTTTAATCAGCACTCTCCTGCCAGCCTCATGGACATGATTATATCAGGATGGCAATAAAATAAAGAAAAAAGCAAGCAAAAACTGCAGCCGTCAAACATGGTCTCCGTAGCTGCCTTGTGTGCTCTAGCTGTCTGGCCTGAAGCATGTATACAGACTGTTTCCTAAGTGCCCTGATAAGATTGGGGCTCCAGAATGTGTTGTCCTGAGAATGCTTGCTGCTGTTTATCTGCCAGCTGAAAAACTGTCCAAAGTTTCCCGGCCATCAGCCCTGACACCCCAATTCAGAGCAGATGACAGGCAGACGAGATACCAACAGCTTTCGTGCCTCGATGTGATACCAAAGTGGCTGAGAACCCAAAACCTTGTAGCGAGCTGTTGAGGCAGATCTGCTGATGTGGTGGCTGCTGAGACCTGCCACTGCTCTCTGGTGGCATCCTTTGACAAGTGTGGGACTCATCCCCTCCTGAGACCTGCGGCATCCTCCCACAGCTGGAGATCGGGAGCGACTTTTGGTCCCATGAGCCACCCTATCCACCCCTCTCTTCCAGGCTGTCAGATGCAATTTGTGTGGGAATTTCTAAAGCAGAGGGCTATAATAATGAAGGGGACTGACTCTCTAGCAGTGTCTGTTGTGATAGGAGAAGGGGAAATGATTTCAAACTAGAAGAGAGGAGATTTAGACTGGATGTAAGGGAAAAGATTCTTACCATCAGGGTGATGAGGCACTGGCACAGGTTGCTCAGAGAGGTGGTGGATGTCCCATGCCTGCAGACACCCAAAGTCAGGCTGGATGGGGCTCTGAGCACCTGGTGGAGCTGCAGGTGTCCCTATTCTTTGCAGGAGGTTTGCAGTAGATGTCCTTTAAGGGGCCTTTCTGACTCAAATGATGCTTTGATTCTATGATTCTATGATATACACAGCATCAGTTTCTGAGTGCATGTGTTATTCCAATATGGATGTGCTTAATGTGATGGATATGGGGAAGATGCCACTGTGGTGGGCATCACTGTTCTTTAAAGAACAGGCATTTCTAATTGCCACTGGGTAGTGATTGTTTTCAAGAGGAGGAGATCATCACTGAGGTTTGCCACCTTCCATCAACCTGTCTCTGATTTGCTGACATTAACTTGGATTATAAACTGCTGAAGCCATTTATGGAGGGAAATAATTTGTGGATTTATTTTTTCCTTTCTCTGAAAGAAAAAAACGAAACAACCCAACAACTGAGTAAAACTTAATCTTCTTACTGTATACATCCCTATAAATCCTTACATACTCAGCAGGATGTTGTGCAGTTTAATGGCTTAATTAGTGAAGGTTTATTAGGCTCTTCTGATATCCCTGTGTGAAAGGTGCTGTAGAAGCGCAAACTTATATTTCTTCCACCAAGTTAAGAATAAGTAACCAATAGAAAATAGATATTTATTTAGGTAGGTGAAGCATTCTATAACCCTTCCAGAGCTCAGGAAAACTCAAAGAAGAAACCAGACTGCTTAAAGAAGGAATTTGACCTCTCAAAGAAAAAATGAGACGGCCTGCTGCTGTAGCGATCATCTGCTGACAGCCCCGGATCTTTCTGGTAACCCATGTGCTATGGGAAGGGAAAGCATTTTCTACAAGAACCCAGTGTTTGTCAGCCCTACAGGGTGGTGAAATGTGCTTGGCAGCAGGGCTGCCCGCAGAGCCCCACAGTTTGAATTCCAGATGCTGGTAGCACTAGAGAAACTGTGCAGAGAATCCGGACTTGGGGACTATTTCTGGAAGTCCCCCTCATCCCACAGGCTGAAAATAGAAATAAATGCCCCAGGTCCTTGGCGAGCAAGGTAGCAAAAAGTCCCATTGGATCAGGTTCCCACCTATGTAAACCCAGCTCCGGAGTCTGCATGGAGTTGTCTGCTTTCTTTACACTTGTGTATGTGGTGTCCATTAGTAGCAGCAGTTTTAATCAGCAAACTGATTTCCCCATATGCATGCAGCCTTGTTCCATGTGTTGGGCAGAGATGCTGAGGTGTCTAATCCTTCTCCCTGCTGATCTGGAATCTGGCCCACACCACCACCATGATTTATTTCTTAATTCTTTCCTCAGGAAGGAAACCTTGGGGCTGAAATGAGCATTCTAAGAACGTATCAGCTCAAAAGGTAATTGCAGGGGGAAAAGAAAGCTCTTGGGCTCACTGGGAGAGTCTGGAGACTATTAATGTGCTCCTATTTGCCCAAGGGGATGCTGTTGGTGTGGAGAAGGGTGACAGGCCAGGATCAAAGGTGAGAAACAGCCCCCATACAGGGAAGGATGACAGAGATTGGGAGTCTTCTGCCTGCAGGGCAGATAAACTGAAGGAGGATGTGATAGAGGAGAATCAAATCCTGAGTGGCCTGGAAAAAAATGAATAGAGAGAGCGGCTCTCATTTCTCTGATCCATGGTCTAAGAGGTGTCAAACAAGCCAACATATGGTGGGTGGGAAGGAAATAAAATGATATTCCGCACCCCGCGTGCGCTTCAGATTTGGAACTTGGGCTGCAGGACACTGCATATGTTAATGTGGGTTCAAAAAAGCAGTGGTGCAAAGTCCAGTATGTGAAATGGCCAGAGGAAGCAAGGCAGAGGGTTTGTGGCAACAGATGTGGGGCACCTGCTCATGTTTGTAGGCAAGGGTGGGACACTGATCAGGAGAGGTGTCATGTGGAGTACAATGGGACTTTTTGCAATTCTGTTAGGCAGCATATATTTTCCAAAAGCAACCCATTTCTCCCACCCATATACTCCATATGGATGACTGTAAATGTAAACATTGCTTGACATTCATAAGGTGAAACTGTGTGAATGACTAGGCAGTTTATCCACTAAGTCTTAAAATAGCATACATGCAAAATGTAAAGCCCATGTGGCTTGCTGAAGAGTACCCATGGAGTCTGGGCTGAAGACAGTAGCTGAACACAGGTTTCCTAGTTTTGATTTTATGATTAATTCTCATCCTTAATCTTTGATATAACAGCATAAAAACATCCTTATAGATCAACTACTTGACTCTGGTCCTTCTGAAATCACTTCCAACACCTGCGTCTCCTTAATGAAGACCTGTTGCCACTTCCTTGTCTCTTTCTTCTGTTTAGGTTTGCTGGACTTGTAAAATGTTGTCACAAGATGACTTTAATCCCACTCTCAGCCAAGCCTATGAAAATTTGACACACCACCTCTTACTTTGTTCCAAATCACTAAAGTGAAGAAGCTGGCTCTGAAATATGGACAGTGAATAAAGAAAAAAAAAAAAAAAAAAGCTGATATAGCTATAAATCCAAAGCTATCTTCAGACCATCTTGGTCTTCTGATTCACTCTAGAGAGACTGACCACCTACTCATATCTTCAGAGTTAGTGGAATTTGAAGCAAACTAGTGCTCTGCTTTAAGCATAGGCAAAATTCAACAAATCCATCCAGCCTAGTACTTGTCTTGATTATATATATTATTTCCTGTATTCTTATCTGACTTTATTTTCCCTCTTTCATAGCATAGGCTTTTCAAATGCAGTGCCGGCATTGCCTGCAGTCTGCCATTGCTTCTACACCACATTATCCCCATACATACTGAAGTAGCATGCTTCTTGTCTAACAAGCACAATAACTGGGTTTTGAAGCCACATTTAGCTAATGCTTTCGTATTTGAAGACCATTTAGGCCTCCCCTTTCAGCTTCGAAATTACAGTCCATATATTTGTGTCTATTTTCTCCCTCAAAACACCTTGTCACTGAATTATTCCATGCTGGAAATTTCTTATAACTTATCTCTTCCTCTGCCTTGTTCACACTTGAGAGTCACAGTCCTCTGCCTCTGATATCACCAACTCTCACTGTAAAAAGAGTTGAAGTCCCAAACTGCAGCAGGAATTTGAGGAGGAAAGGAAAAAAGGTCCTAGAACAAAACCATCGTTTTTTTCTTTTTCAGATAAACTATGGGCTGAAAAAGAGAGTGGAAGAGGTGATAGAAGAAAGGGAATGGGAGAGGTGAGTTGCAGCTTCACACAGTGTGGTCACTGCTGATCAGAGTTTGTGGTAGCAAGCAGAAGTGTACCTCACATCTCACTTAGACTCATAGAGTCATGTTATCATTAAGGTTGGAAAAGTCCATTAAGGTAATCTAGTCCAACCAATCCATCACCATCATGCCCACTAACCTTGTCCCTTCTTGTCTCATCTACATATTTCTTGAAAACCTCCAGGGATAGCGACTATCACATCCCTGGGCAACCTGTTCCAACTTGCACCCTACACAAGTTTTGGTGCTCAGTTCCCCATTTCTGGTCAATGTGGGGTTTCTTTAAGAAAATATGAGGTGGCAGCCCTCATCCTGCCTGTCTGATGGCAAGGTGCTCTATAACACACCTCTTAAATGCCACTCACAAAACACTCAACTGAGCATTTGTACTTGGGATCAGACCCCAAGGCAGAGATTAAGTCAAAGCACACATATCTTGTAATTAAACTGAATACACCTTAACAGATTTCAAATCCTTGAATGCCTTTTTCATAAGGATCAAAGAAAAGGATTTTTTGAGTGAGATAAATGGAAGTCAAAGAGGTTGAACATGGTTAACTCTTTCTTGATGGTCTTACAGCTGGTCACACTCTACATCTAGCTGTGCTCAGCTGCACCCACATGTTCAGTTTCAAAGTCAAAATCAACCAGAAAAGCTTCTATTGTCCAGGCTGAGACTGGAATCCAAAACACATGAGGTACAATTTAATATGCCTCTTATTTTGCTGTCATTTTAGTAGCAGCTGGAAAAGAAAGGCAAGTATTATTCTCACAGGAAACATACACAGGTTACATAGTGCAGGTTGGAAATACATTACATCTCATTGAATTTCTTTTGGAAAAGCAAAAGCTTCACTGAAAGGTTGCAGTGTTTTGCCACATGTTGAAAATAATAAGCAGTGTTGTGGGGGCTCTGCAAAAAGCCAGAGCTGCATTGTATCCCAAGCCAAACCATATGTCATGATGGCACATGATGCAGACAGTGATAGAGAAATTGATGGAAGGAGGGTATGCCTAGATAAAAAGGGATTGTTGAATAGTAAACCTTAACCCAATACATCCAGTTTTCATCCAGGGAGCATGCCTGGTGCCTGGGAAATGGCATTTCCCAACAGCACACCTGGTTCACCACATCTCTGAAGCAACCTGGCCATGCAGGACTATGCAGGAGATGTCCCAGGTTGCTATAGCAAGTTCATTAAGTTCAACCTGAATTGAACTTATTGCATCCCAAGATAGCAGCCACCTAAGTCTTCATTCCCCACAGCCTGGCACAGTAAGTGACCTCCAAGAAAATTACTGCTTGCTGAGCGGGAGCAAAAGCAAGCACTCACAGGTCTCAAAAGCTGTGAATTTGCTGCCTTCTTCATATACATTTTTATATTAGAGAAAAATTCAGTCTACTCTCTTTCATTCCAATTCTCTTTTTCTGGACTCATTTTAATCAATATTACTAAGCCATCCATGAGCAGGGGATGCTCACAGACTGCAGTGGAGTTAGTTAGCTTTTCCATACAGTTTTCATATATTCATGGAAACACAGAATCATTTGAGTTGGCCATCTGATCCAACCCCCCTACAGTGAACGAGGACACCCACAACTCCATCAGCTGCTCAGAGCCTCATCAGCTTGACCTTGAGTATCTTCAGGGGTGGGGCATCCACCACATCTCTGGGCAGCCTACATTTGTCAATCCCAGGTTGGATGTCTACTGTCTCAAATCAACCATTTAATAAACTGATGCCAAATGCCTCCCAAATGAAAATTCCTCTTTTCATAAGCAGCATCTGCTGAACTTAAAGATATGTGGGTGGATCACACCCTGAACCCCAGGTGAGCACACTGTGTGCAGTGATCTGGTCACTGCTTTATCTGCACATCTCTACCACGTGCAAGAATCATGCAACCTCATAAAAAATTCCCTTCTTTCAGTAGATATATGCTTTTAGGAAACTTGTCAAACTTTAAAAATACCAGATATTAGTTCATAGAATCATAGAGTTTTTGAGTTGGAAAAGACCACTGAGATGAACAAATCCAACCCCAACCCATCCCACCATGCCCACTGACCATGTTCCTCAGTGCCAAATCTCCACAGTTCTTGAACACCACCAGGGATGGGGACTCCACCACCCCCCTGGGTAGCCTGTTCCATTATATTAGGACATCAATGGTTTTAAGAGAGAAGATTTAGGTTAGATATCAGGGGGAAGTTCTTTATAGAGAGAGCTGCCCAGAGAGGCTATGGATGCCCCATCCCTGGAGGTGTTCAAGGCCAGGTTGGATGGGGCCCTAGGCAGCCTGGTCTGGTATTAAATGTGGAGGTTGGTGGTCCTGCATGTGGCAGTGGGGTTGGAGCTTCATGATCCTTGAGGTCCCTTCCAACCCTGGCCATTCTGTGATTCTGTGATCCTGTGATCATCACTGTTACCCTAATGCTGTGTTTTGCTGCACCTGTTATTAATCCCTCCAATGTTTGTGTAAGATAAATTACTGCACTTCAGATTGTTTAATGCTGATGTGAAATGGAGTTTGTCCATCCCACTGAGTTGCTAGGCAGCCTTCAAAGACTGTTGTGCATTTCTGGTGTGTTGTTTAGCAGGTGAAATTATTAAGGAAGCATAAATGAAAAGAACAAAACTGAGCGGAACCATTTTTAGATGGGGCAGCTGCTCAGTACACATGCTTTTGTACCCATGCAATGAGGCAATGACATCTGCTTTAAACACAGCACTGCTCACACAGGGAACCCATGCACCCATGGCACACACAAGTGAATGTTGCCTGCATCTCTGATTTCCTTGTGTGTTTATTCAGCTGCACGCACATATAACCCTTTTAAACATTAATACAGAGCAGTGCTCAGAGGAATATGGTACATCATGGAGCAGTGTGGCTGCACTCTGACATGCATGGGACATTATTTAGGACCAGCCCCAATAAATGATGTAGGAAGGTTTGGGCACTTTTGAAACACCAAAAGAAGGTGGCTGGAGAACCATCCATCTCCTCTATGTGAAATGGGTTGCTGTGCTCCTGGCATTTTTACAGGCTTAATGCATTGGCTGCTTAATGCAATAACAAACAAACAGCTTGAGCAACAGGACCTGCAGAGGAGACCCTACTACTACAACAAGAGTGTGCAAATCACTGAGTTTCTGAGTAGCAAATTATACAATTAGTGAGCAATGAGATACAGCACTTACGACTCTGTTCTGAAATGTTTTAGCATGTTTTTCCCTCTTGGAATCCCCAGATGGAGTCCCTTTGCTGTACAGTTCTCTCCCACTTTTCCCCAAGGAGCAGCTCCTCTTCCATTGCATGGCACTTTCCAGAAGGAAAATGTCAGTCTGGGAATTTTAGAAGTTTCAGAACAGCTCAAATTTTTCATCTCACGAGACACACCAAAATAACGATTATCAACTAAATAGGATACGTTGTCAAATCCTTACTACTGGAATAAGTTTTGCGAAAGCAAAGCACTGCTGGAGTAGGCTTGGGGTTAGCAATATGCCAGGCTTATTTCTGATATCTTTTTGACGTTATTTCTGATAATTCCTTTTTTTTTTTTTCCTCCCCAAATGGACTGTCCAAGTCATGACCCCACTTAAAAACGACCAGTTGTCAGGATGCCATACCCTGTGATACTTTATATCAATGCACAATAAAAGTAGTAGAGCACTGGAAATTATATGAAGGAATGGAGATTGTGGGCTCAGTGGGCATTGGTGAGGACGGGTTGATAGTTGGATTGATCATCTTAGAAGTCATTTCCAACCTTAATGATTCTATGATTCCGTGGGAGCAGTGCCCTGCTCCTTTGAGAAGAGCAGGATTTCCCTATGGGAGCAAAGGATTACTGGGCCCATTTGGAATGGCATGTGAACAGAAACCTTGGCACCATGCAGCTTATGAATCCAGATTTATTCAGAATTATTCTTGAGCTGCATGAGGTTTATAATATATAATTACAAATATATATGTCTGAAATAGTAGAAACTGGTCCTTTTCACTTTTTTTTTCTTTGTTATTAAATATAATACGGCAATTTGGATGGAGTCTGACATGACTGGAATTTTGACACGTTTGCATGTTATGGATTTGGGAGGAACACTTTACATTTGTTCAAAATGATTCTTTGACTTACAAAAAAAATAAGAGGAAACAGACTTTCACAGAAACAAATAATGTCCTGAAAATGCCTCAAAATGACATACTGTTGTTTTGTTTTGGTAGTACATACACCAGGTTCTTTCTGTCAATTTATTCAAAGGTGAAATAACATAATGAAATAAACAATGATGTGTGTGCATGGTGCCCATGACATGACTTCATCTCAATGCCTGAACTAGAGTAGAGAAGTGTCTTATAAGCTAAAGGTTTGACCTGGTGTCTGTTCAAGTTCTCTTCCAACCTGAGTCATTCTTTGGCGTGCCTCTTTCCAATGACTCCAAAAAGTGGCTAGCTCTTCTGCAGATGTCTGCATGGAAGGCATCTAAGACAAGATGCCCTCCAAATGCAACTGCATCGTGCTGCCCATAGAAAACATACATGGTGAATTAGAGGCTCCATCGGCCCACAGCAGTTTTCCAAGCACTGATGCAGGGGCAGCTGCCCTTGCTGCACAGGGAACTGGTATAGAAGAGAGATTACGGTTCTCTGGGGTCCAGCATCACACAGCGTGGTTGGAAGATGCACACTGTCACTGCATTGTGTTTACCATTTGCTGTGCGACCTCATGCAGAGTTGCCTCATACATCAGATGTTTGGGAGATCTGAGTCTATTCAGCTGCACCATATAAGGGGATTTCAGCAGAGCAGAGCCTGAATGATGCCTGTTGGGTATTATCTGTCTAACCCCTTCGAACTGGATTATCTCTTTTACTGAAATCTGTTCCATATAAGGGACTGGGAAAGGGCTGTGCTTCTCAATCTGCTCATGCCTTGGAGTGATGAAAGGAGCGTGCGCCTGCAAGGACTTGGCTCCAGCCCCAAAACCTCCCCATGCTGAAATGGCTGCAACAGTTGGTGTGGGAACCCATTCCCTCTGTGGTTTGCCACCCTCCAGTCCTTTCACATGAACGTTCCTCTGGAAAATGGGTAGCTGGGATCAGATAATTGTCAGATGCCTGATTGATTGTCAGATAGGCCAAAGGGTTGGACCCAGGATATGAAAATGGCTCTGGAGCATATAGTAGCTGGAAGAAGTTATCACTCAAACATGGCCATCACCACCCACAAAATGGCATGGTCAATTTGGTTGTCATGGAAATGCTACAGTGAAATTTGACATATGGAAAATGCACTGTCTGAATTATTTTGTATGCACTACAATTCAATAACTATTGGTAAGAATGTGGTACCTCAGTGAAGAAGAGACTTTGTGAAGCATGCTCATTCCTGGGATGCTTGCTAATAAGTGAATGGCACAAAACAATCCACGGTCAAAGCAATTTTCTCATCCCACCCCCATTAATATGTGGTCTGTTTTGTATAGAAGTGATTCATTATAGAATTTTACTCCCATAAAAGCTCTTATATCCTCCTTTTGTACATATGCCAAATGGCAAGGAAAGTCAGAGGCAATTAAAACAAATATGGTTTGAATTACCGGCCTGTTCCCACAAGGCTGTGTGATGCTTTAAGATGCACAATAAGGCAAACTAGATGCTGTAGATAGGCCAGCTTCTTAAAACAGGATTGCTCCTGGCTACCTCATGCTCACTCCCTTTCCTTCAGCAAGGCTATTCACAGTCTTGACACAACACTTGGTGCAGTGTGGGTGCAATGTGTTGCACCTATGTCCAGCCCTGGCACCTCCATCCTGCACCATGGAGCTGCATCTGCTCAAAGGCCAAGTTTTGTTTCTCCAGCTCAATGACAGCAGCTAAACCCAGAGTGTCTTTGGTGTGGGTGACAGTGGCAGGGAACAAGTGAGAAGCTCCGTGCTTGCAGAACAGGAAAGAGAGCAAGAACACTGAAGCAGCAAAGGATGAGGAAAAATGAAAAAGGTTTTCCCTTCGACCTCCGCTGTCACATCAGATCAGGCAGGCAGAAAAGGTCAGCACATTTATTATTTCAGTACTGTGTTTGCCCCTGTGACCTTTAGGTTGTGTCGCACTCCTCACTGCTATTAGACAAATGGGTCAGGATTTGGGGGAGCACCACTTCTTATGCCAGCATAGAGAACAGTATGATCCAAGTTCAAATTCATTCTTGTTCTAAGCTTCAGGATGCATGAAATCTTTCCATTCTTTTTGGAATAGAATTGAGAAGATTTAATAATTCTGCATATGCAGAATGCCCTGGACAAGGAGGTTGATCAAAATAAACCTTTAACACTTGTGATTTGGCATCTATGCTAAGAGTTAAGGCTGCATCAGAAGATCATGGAGAAAGACAACATCTGGACATCACTACTGGGCTTCTCTATCTTATAACAAATTTCTCTTCTACACCATTTCAGTCCTTTATCCTGTAGTGACTAATTCCTTAAACTTTGTACTCAGCTCATTTCCAGGAAATCCTGGGCTAAACTCTGCACTAGAATTGCATTCCTGATGACTACTGGGTTGGACACGAGTGGAACTTTGCATCACAACATCTCTGAGTCGCCAAGAACCTCATTAATCACCAGTGGAACGGACACTGTGGCACTCTGCTTTACACAAGATCACAATCCTGTACTTTCAGATCTGTTTAGTATCCGTAAAGGCCAGGGCTTGGTCTACATCTCACACGTTGGTTGCTTTGGCAAAATTCACACAACAATATGAATGAATGAATTTACCAATTCCCACCTGGCTTCTGGCCAAAACTGTCTATAGAGAATTTTCATTTCACTAACATCTCCTTTTTAACCAAAAGTTGGAAAACATAGTTTGAGAAAAGTGGAACAAAATGATGTCTCTAGAATGGTCTGTGCTGTTGGTATGCAGTAAACTGGGAAAAGGAGAAAATTACTGTTTTGTTTATCTGTCAATGAACGTTAACTAGGCAGCTGCATTGCAAATACATTGAAAGCAATGACATTTTGATATCTTGTGTTATTTATTCATTAAAAATTATTACAGGGATTTTTCCTTCGCTGTCCATCTTGTGTACAGCTCTGCTCTCCATAAAGGAATGAGTGTCTGGTAGGACACTGAAAAAGCTGCTGCAAGGCAGAGGAGAGGGAAAGCAGGAGGAACAGGCTTACTTTTTGGCTATAAATTTTACATTGGAGCAAAGAGCATCCCAGACTTTGACTGCTCCCTCCATGTTGACTCAAAGTAGAAAAGGGAGGTTAGACCTATTGCAACTTGAGATTGCAAGACCTTCAATCAGGAATTTTTATTTTTATCATTCCATTTCACTCCCATTTAATATTTTTGGGTTTTTTGGCTTTTTTTTTCTGCAGGAGACCTGTTACCACACACGCTTTCAAACCGATATGTGCTGGTGATAAACACGAAACAAGAGCTGCTGATGCTCATCTAAATGCTATACAGAATCATAGAATCATTTAAAGGACCCTTAAAGACCATCTAGTCCAACTCCCCTACAATTAACAGGGACACCCACAGCTTGAGACTTTTTCCAACAAAGATGTTTTAAATGTTTTGCTTGCAGAGGAAATTTGTCCCGCAAGATAATTACCAGATTCTCAAGGTCTGACTTCCCATAACTTGCTTGCAGTACTACTGCAGGGCTGCACTGCAGTGCAACTCCTTCAGTGAAACAGTACAACATTGCGCTGGTGCAAGAGGAGATCAGAGGGTTACTGTCTGGTTCTTTGCTTTAGAAAAATAATTCGGGTTGTCTTGTACAAAGTGTGAATCATTGGTTCATGTTACTCTGGTCTGCTTTTTGGGGACACACTATGTCTTGACATCATCCCTAATTGCTCTTCTGCTAATTAAGCAAGAGTTTAAAGCCATCCCCCCGCATCCCATCACTATCAGACCATGTAAAAAGTTCCTCTCCTGCTTGTAAACTCCCTTTAAGTACTGGAAAGCCATACATTCTGGAGCAAAAAAAAAAAATTATTGCACCCAGCAAGCCAAGGAGTGTACACAAGCAATGCTATGCTGCTCTAGCTGGTCTTCAGTTCAATTGTGTGTCATGTGTGGGTCAACAGATTGCCTCAAGCCTCAGCCATGTGTCCTCCATCAGGGGTAAAATCAGGAGTTTATGAGCACCAACTGGAACTATCATTATAATAACTAAATGAGCAGGCACAACCTCCTTAAGAGGCTGGAAAGCATTGATTTGTACCTGATTTACTGTTACTTATGCATGCATCCAGCCTGTCTCTTAGAAATGGATGCACAGTCTTCATCTGATCGTACTCTTAAAGTTAAGTACTTCAGAGCTTGCAGGCTTTGGGCCTAAATCCATAAGAGCAAAGCTTCTTGCTGCATTCCCTGAATTTGTCAAGACCAGAAACCCTTATTTCATCTTGAAGCTTCCCAGACGCTCAGTCTATGCTTTCATAAGAGGATGACCTTAAGCCCTCGACATATTCTGTTGAAAAGTGATTTAAAGTTCTGGCAGAAAGGCAGATTTTGTGTTTTATTTTTGTTTTTTTTTTTTTGTTGGTTTTTTTTTTCTCAAATTAAAACACAGCAAGTAAACATAAGCTGCTGCCTTTTTACGGCTCTTCACTTCTTCTAGTAGATGGATTCCTTGGGCAGACAGGTAAGACACAATTGAATTTGTGAGCCTAATGCATATCAGCTTATGCACCCTAGACCAGCTCCCAAAACTGTGCATCGCACCATCTGTCGTGCATAGGTGGATGGTAACGGCACAAAATTCATGCTTGGTACACAGAAGAAAATCATTAGCACTGGAAAGGGTGCTGCTACCTGAAGAAAGGCAGCGTATGCCTCAGGGAACAAAAGCTCATTAGAGTGCTAGTCTCTGTTTCCTTTATTGTTAACCATCATGTGTAAACATAAGCCAAAATGCCTATTTAAGGGATGTGCTCACACATGGATTTCAAGCACTTTACAGACATCTGTTCTTGCCAAAAGCTGTTCTTCATTTCCTTCACAGTGCTTGGGCTTTCCCTCCATATTTCCCCACCTCTCAGCTTGTGGGACTCCGTAACAACACGACCGTCTGTCACACCTCAGTTTCTTGGTTCAGCTCCTCAAAAGCCATCAACAAAAGCCATCAGCTACCTCTCAGAAGTTGTCTGCACTGTAATGCATCTGGGCCCCAGTGCAAAGAACAGCCTCAAAACCAAGCAGCTTCCAGGGGCTGTCAATATAACCAAAGCCCCAACTCATATCAACCATCCTTTTGTTAGAAATCACAGAATCACAGAATCATTTGAGTTGGATTAGATGGCCTTTAAAGGTCCCTTTCAACTCCCCTGCAATGAACAGGGACACCTACAGCTCCATCAGGTCGCAGATCGCCTCGTTCCACGAATACTTGCACTGATCCAGGTCGACCCTAACATATGAGGGATGAGTTGTGCATCCAGATAACGGGGTTAGGACAATGTTCCCTCCATGTGGAAAAGCATGCTGCTGTACAAAAACCTCCAGGTATTTTCCAAATGAGACATCTTCAACAGGGATCATGTTTTTTCATTGTGTTTTCACTGATCAGACCAGATGATGACCCATCCCCTTTCACTAAACAATATATTTATAAATATTTTGTTCCACAATGAACGTATTGATCAGGAATACCCGAGACCATACTAGTCCTAGATAAAATTGCATCTTGGTCTATAAATTGAAACTTCTATCAATACTTATCAAAGCATAGAACATATGTTCCAGTAAGAGTTTATAAGTGACTTAGATGATTATGTGCGGTTGATGTACAACAAAACCATCTGAATTATGAACTGTGTTAAGAAGAGGTAATTAAATTTTAGAGGTTAAGGCTGCCAGTGCTTTGGACTTCGATAAATACAAAGTCAAAAAAGGCATTTCTGGGAACATTAGCATCTGTTCAGCTGCTCCATGGATGTATATAAGAGAACAAGCCTATTCTTCACAAAAAGGAATTTGTATTTTTATGGATCGTTATTCCAGAAGAAGCTGCTACACATGGCAATGGGAATGCAGAGGGAATTAAAAGACAATCAAATCACACATCGTATTGATTTCCTTTCCTTGCATTTTAGCTCTCAGATTTATGGAAGCGGTTATAACGAAGTGTCTGCCAGCATCTTAAGTCAAAGCCTTAGATGCCAGAAGTTTCATACTGCCATTGTTATTACTCAGAAAGGCTAAACTTTCAGACTACTTTATCAATAGCACTTAATGAACAACCAGTGGAAAGGGATAAATTCCTGTAGAGTCTGATTCATCCTGAGATAACTAAATCAGGAGATGAACTGTCCTTTGTAAGACACCTTCCTCTCAACATTGACTGCTAACAGATCCTTCAGCATCTAGCTTCAGATGAAATAGCATTACAGGAAACTCCATCCAGAAAGACTGAATGAGACAAGAGACAGTGCCTCATTCAGTCTGTGCAACTGGGTGTTGCTCCTGTCTTCCATGCTGCACATGGCAGTCTTACTCCAAGCAGTAAGAATTGTTTGTGTATTGCTTGGTCCATCCATACAGATGATCAAAATCACAGACCAGAGCAGGAAAGCTCTGAGCTGCTGCTCCTCAAGCAAGAGAGCTGTTCTTTGATTCTGGTTCACAGAGCTATTGAGATGTCCAGAACAAGGAAACATAGCTGCTTGCACTAGGCTAGGGTAGCTGATGCCACGTATTTATGTCCGTGTTACACTGTGTACCTTCCAAAAACATCCTCATGATGTTGCTGCAGAGTCAGTACACTGCAGTCACTTGTTGAACAGGTGACGGATGAGCTGCTTTCTTTTGCTCATTTATTCTGTATCTCTTTAAAAACAAGAAAGCATTTAGTGGCATGATTGTGCAGCCATAATGGTTGGAGTGTTCTCCTAAGGGAAGGCTTTTGCTCGGATTCTGGCTCCCAAAAGTCCTACACTTGGAGAAAATGAGTTTTCAAGGTTTCTTCCAGCTCCATTTTTTTATGAAAGGCTGATTTCTCATTTCTATGAAAAGGCACATTTGTCACAGGCTTATTGTGCACAGTTGTCAAGATTACAAGAACTGTTCCTACTGCTTTTGGTGTTAGCACAAATAATTCGTAAAACCAGAGGAGTCATTGTTATTTGTGGACTGCCTTAGAGGATGCTTTCATATTTCCTCCTGGATTAAAAACTGCACGCACAGAAGCATAGCAAAATTTGGACCCTTAAAAAAAGCCTCACTTCTTCCAATATGTAAACCAGATGTGCTTGTGATGTCTAAGCTAACATACAATCACTTCAGTGAAATTAAAGAGATTTCCCAGATGGATGAGGATTTAAGCAACTAACCTGGGTCATTCCGTTCTCCTAGCTTCCCAAAGTACCTGCTACCCTTGGAGCCTATCTCCTTCAACCCTACTGAGCTGCATCCTCTTCAGACAGGACTATTTTGATGACTCTTACAGTAACACTTGTTCAGAAGACAGAACATACAGTAAATAATTTATTCTCCAAGAACCCCATCATAAGGTTCAGGTTGGATATTAGGAAATTTTTCTTCTTCAAAAGAGTGATAATGCACAGGCTGCCCAGCAGGGTGGTGGAGTCACTGTTCCATGGAGATGTGGCTCTGAGGGACATGGTCAGTGGGCACGGTGGGGTGGGTTGGACTTTGGAATCTCAGTGGCCTTTTCCAACTTTTATGATTCTGTGATTCTCTAAGTGTTATCATCTGCCTGAGAATGGGTTCATCATGTGGTGTTTCTGCTTTGCCTAGCACTAAAAGATTCTACTTGTCTTTCTGTAGATAGGATGCTAAATGCCATTCTCTTCTGAAAATCCAAGGCTACATTTCCGGCTCATGTGTCATCTGAGTGTGAACCAGTGCAGGGATACGTGTGTAAGTCTGCAATCAGCACCAGAATCAAAGAGCACAGATCTCTCTTACTCTTATTAATCACATTGTGATTTTTAGCATTAAAATCTGATGGTAGGACATCAACCATCACTGGTCCCAGTGGTGAATAGAAGACTCAGGCTAACAAAAAAAACACAGACAAAAGAAAAAAAGAATACAGAAGAAAGAGCAGGATCAGATGAGGAAAAAAATGTGAGTAAGAATTAAAAATAATGTAATAACTTGCAGTATCCTGAGATGAAGTAGCAGTGAAGCACTGAACACATCTCTCAGTGGATCCCTTTTGCTGAGGGATGTGTTCTAGCACTGCAATGCCCACTGGCATTGGAGACCATTATGTCAGCACCATGGAACAGAGACCTGTCTTTATACTGTTAAAATTCAACTTCTTCCTCAGACAAACATGATGCTCCTGGACCAGACAGTGTTAGAAAGGGTCTAGCTCTAGTTCTTAGCCTAAAACACATCAACCCCCTTTGGTTATTCCCAACAACTCAACCTCCCCGTAGCTCCCCCATATCTAAACTAACCTCACCAGCAGAGGTTTCTCTCTATCGTGTGCCCATATGTAGCCCAGAGCCAAGTTTTGCAATGAGGCTGACAGGAGAGTAGACCTCTATTAAGAGAGGTGGCTGCGAAGAACAACACAGTGATTAAATGCAAAATTGAAATCATAATGAAAATTGGGGCACTGAAAAGAAATTTTAATTAAGTAAGGAGCTGCAAATCAAACAAATGTATTCATTATTTAATCAACTAGTGAGTGCAAAAATCTCAACTAATCAGGAAAGTCTCAGGGAGCAGATAAAGAAACAAATCAAGGAACCAATTTAAAAGCCATAAGAAAATAGCACACATCCACATCATAAAGTAGCATTTGTCTGAGAAATAGAAGCTGGTTTTTTTTTTTTTCGTTGCTGTTTTGCTTTTTTTCTTTTTTCCTTTTCCCTACAAACTCTCTCTGTCTCATCATTGTATGGCTTTATGGCTTATTAAAAAAAAAAAAACAAAAAAACAAACAAAACAACACACAAAACAAAGAAGTCATACAGCAATTTGTGATGCCATCTTTTTGCATATTTAATTTGTTCAGACACAAGGGACAGTGATGTTTTTCTTTTCCTATCTTCACCCTTTCTTCCCAACTGTAAGAAAACCCCTGAGAACCTTAGTATTTAAGGGGCTGGAAGAAAGAAGGGAACAGACACCTTAGCGGGATCTGTTGTGACAAGAGGAAATATTTTTAAACTAACAGAAGGGAGATTTAGACTGGATATAAGGAAAAAAAGTTTTTGCCATAAGGGTGGTGAGGCACCGGCACAGGTTACCCAGAGATGTGGTGGATACCCCATCCCTGGAGACACCTAAGGTCAGGCTGGAAAGCCCAGGCTTTGTGAAATTCACTTGGTTTTCATCAAGGATTGACCATCCATGGAGACACTCAAAGTCAGGCTGAATGGGGCTCTGAACTCCTAATGGAGCTGTGGGCGTCTCCGTGCATTGCAGGCAGAAAATTGGCATAAATTGGCATTTATGGGTCCTTTTCAACTCAATTCTATGATTCTGAGGTCTCATCATACCCAGTTTGTTTTACAGGGAGCCAAAAGTTTGGCTGATAAGGACCTGCGTCAGGCTATGCTCTTAGCAATGCTTCCACCCCAACTTTGTTCTGCCCATAGATGTGACCACAGGAGTGAGCATGCAGCATTCACTTAAATGAACTCCTTGCAAAGTCAGCAAACAGCTCAGCGTGAGCACAGAGAAACCTTTCAAGCCTCAGAGCTACATCAAGGTAACCAAATGAGTCACAAGCAGCCAAGTAATTACTTTTCCAGGCTTCTTTACTCAAGGATTTGGATTTGTGTACAAAACCGTGAATCCAGAGAGAATTGGCCAACATGCCTTGTGAGCACAGACCTGTTTGCACTCAAAGCAGTTGGAAAGTGGCAGGAGATGCGTTAAAGAGTTGTACAAACAAGTCATTTACTGCACAGGATTGTAAGCGTAACCTGCCTAGAGCCTAATAAAGATCACATGTTTAATTAGTGGCTTCATTCAGCATTGTGTGAACGGTGATTCACTGCGCCAAGTGGGAGGAGACTGGTAGCAAATAGACCTTGTACAAACTACCTGAAAAAGAAGATATTTTATGCAAATAGTACGATTCAGCTGCAAAACAAAAACCTGTGTGAAAACACGGTAGTGTTTTTAAAATGCAATGTAGTAAGCTCTTCTGTAGAAAAGGTGGAAGTTGAATACATCTGTACAGTAAAGGGAAAGGAGTCTGATTTCACATACAGCATTGGGAATTCATAGAAACAGAGTCATTTGAGATGAAAGGGACCCTTACTGGCCACCTAGTCCAACTCCCCTGCATTGAACAGGGACACCTACAGCTCCATCAGGTGCCCAGAGCCCCATCCATCCTGACCTTGGGTCAGGAACATCCACCACCTCTCTGGGCAGCCTGTACCACTGCTACCCTTACCTGTATCTCCTTCACTACCCTGCCAAGGAGTCTGCCTCCTTTCTTACAGCTCCCCCATTAGGTACTGAAAAAAACTGGGACCTCAGATATTTGATTTCTTGATGTTTTTGTTGCTGGAGCACAACCCAAGTTTTTTCTTTTTTTCTTTTTTCTTTTTAATTTCTGCTTGTCTATGTTATTCAGTTGCTCCTACTGCCACAATATGAAGCACTTCACATTTTTAGCATTTTTCACCTCATCACACCTGTTTTGCAAATGCAAGCACACAGCTCCACTTCTGCACGGGGCTGCTGGCTGCCTTAGAAGTGCTTGGGGCTCCAGAATGAAAAACTCCTACTCTGCAGGGTTCAGGAGGTCTCCAATGTTCAGAGCTGCAAATGTCTTTTAACATTAACATTTTCAGGTAGTCCAAGGTCTGCCAATAGCACTCCACAGTTTTTGGAGGACCACACTTCCCAGTGCCCAGCTGGTTCTTCAGCCTTATCCCATTGCACAAAGTGGGAACTCCCTGGTGGGGTCAGGGCTGCTATTATGCTCAGAGCACGCTCTCAAGACCAGGCTCTGTCCCCTCTAAAATTGATGCTTCCTCCCTATTCTCCTGTAGGGTAACTACCGAGAAAATTGATTTATGGGAAACAATATTACTCTTCTCTCTGCATATAGGGATTTAAACCATTTTCTGGGTCACAAAAGCACAGAGCTTGCTGGAGCAGTGATGTGTGCTTCAATCCCTGGAGCTGTTCCAATCCCTTGAAATAATTAAATAATTATCAGGACAGGCTGGGAAGAAGAGTTGAAGTGTGAACCCACAGCTTCATGGTTAGGGCTCTCCTGTGGGAGCAAGGATAGCTGGCTTCCAGTGCACTGAGCATGTCAATGCTTAACTTTAAAGAAAATACTTTGTTCTGTGTTACTCTGAGTGCCTCCAGAATATACAGCTCTTCCACCTCATTCTTTTTGTCCATCTTTGGTACCAGTTTGTGAATCCAGCTGGGTGCCAACCAGCCCAACATTGACCATCCCTGTCTCTGGAGGATGCACGGAAGTATCACAACTCCCTGGGCAGCCCTAAAGAAGCCCAGTTCATTTCACTTATGTTTTGCTGAATTGAGGTCCATTTGCTTCAGACTGCAGAAGCCGTAACTTAAAGGCAGGTTTGGATGGATGTCCTGCTGCTGGCTGTCTCTGCTCCCTCATAGCACTTCTGAGTTAAGTATGGTCTTAGTGTGGCATATTTATGCTTCACTGATTCAGTTCCATCATCATTCCAGTGTCATGGCTGGGATATAGTGTCCCTCTGCCTTGCAAAAGGAAATCACATGCCCCTAGTTCTCATACACATTTCAGTTCTGGCTTCACAACTACTGGCCAGCAACCCAGAATCACCTCATCCTTCCCAACAACTTCAGCAGGAGATAACAATGTTGATCCAGTTGAAATGAAACAGAATATTTGCTTGTGCCTTGCTAGCAGGATTGGTGTGCAGTCAACAAGGACAAGCACACACACACACACACACACACACACACACAC
>NW_024962334.1:45105176-45256937 GCF_019238085.1 Lagopus leucura | reverse complement strand
CACACACACACACACACACACACACACACACACTCTCATGGACAGACCTACCCTCCCATGCACAGCAAGCTTGGCCTCTGGAAACACACACTATTAATCAGCAAAGATCAGAAACAAGTCTCTTAGCCTACTATGGGAGATAATGTCATTCTGGGCTAAGAATAAATCTATCAGCTTGAAGCTGGTTGAATAATACAGATTTTAAGGAGGATGAAGGCATTTTTAGGTTACATCATGCAGACATTGCATCCCAAATTATATGCTATGAAAACACATACCCTTAGAACAAAGTTGAAAGTGCTATATCTAAGTAAGCAGTATCTTAGGAAAAAGACTAGAAATTTGTGTGCATAAAAAGCTGTTTTATGAACTTCATCCTGTAGTAAAGGAAGGGCTATTATCTCCAGAAAATCCATCTCCTCCAAATCCCCAGTTATATCTTGAGCTAGAGGTCAGAACTGTGCTTACTAAAGGGAAATCCCACTCAGCACACATCTAATTATTTTTCTGTCCTCCAGATCCTGCATAGCAGTCCTTGATAAAAGGATAGACAGAAGAGGAATCAGTTGCAGTCCAGTTTATGATTTTACATTATTAAGCCATTGGGGACTGTCAGACAATCTGAGAGCTTAGTGAACTGAACTCTCTAAGACCTGTTAAGTACTCAGGAGGCACTATGCAAACCCACAGAATAGGAGCATTAATCGTCAGGCAGAGCTGTCAGGATACTCAATATGTGAGTGACAGATGAGAGAGGAGAACAGAGAAGTGCAGAAAAGAATTTAGGATTTCATCACGCTTCACTTCACAAAGCTCACAATCATCTTCCAAAACTTTGATTAAATTGACTTTGCTTTTCATTTTATAGGGGCAAATCCATTTGCTTGCACTGATTTCACTGGAATCACTCCAGTTTTTCTGCAGTGTAGTTGCATGGCATTGTCTCTCCATAATAGCATCCCTCGTTAGTGGCTACTTAGTGTGTAACTGAATTATAGTTCTGGACAGTGGCTGCAACATGGAGTACACTTGTGACACCTAATAAAATACTTCCAAATGCCTTCTGGGAGGTATAATGCCTTATTTATGATGTGCCATCATATTTTAAATACAGAAGACTGCATGTTGAAATCTGCCTTATTTATACAACATCAACAACAAAAGCTATTGTCCTTATTGAGCAGATGCAAATACACACAACACAGATATTGGCATAGAACATCCCTGGAGACACGGAGCCAAGAATGGAGATAGTTTGCTTCAAAGTTGGTGTGTCCTGGTATGAGCACTGGGTCAGATGTTACAGATGCACAAAATAAGTAGGGGATGTTCTTTAAAATTGACTTATTCCTCCAGAATTACCTCACCTGAAGCTTTGCTAGAGCTTTGAGGCACTTAAAACAGAAAGCACAATGGATCAGAAATACTGACAAGCTTTAAACAAGCACTTACCTAAAGAAGCAAACTGCCTGTTTAGGGGATGGCAGAGGAGTCTGGGATGAGTGGTCCTGTTGTTCTTCATTGTTGTCCCTTGTTTGCTTCCTACCTGGATTGTTTTCTACAGGCACTGTAGAATAGAGAAGGAATATAAATCAGCATGGACAAACCCCAGCCACCACTATCAGCTTCTACCCCCTTCTCTCCTTCTTCTCTTCAGAAAATGCCAGTGGAGAAGGAGCAGTCAATTCATTTGTTCTCAGGTCTTCCAACACCTCCAAGATGTTTGATCTCCATTCCTACCTCACTGATCCCTCTCAAGCCTCCCATTGGCATGATTGGTACTTTTCAAAATACTGCTTTTGTCCTGAGAACACGCCACTTATCCCCTCCCTGATTTACAGCAAAACCCTACAGCAAGGCTCTCCCTGTCTTCAACCCTCTCCAAATGCTTACAGAGGGCTTCAAGGATTTTTTAGTTTTGCTAAAGTAATTGCATAGCAAGACAACTAAAATGATGAAATGCTTAAAATCAAAGACAACAAGTGCTTCCACAACCCTGGAAGAAGGGAAAGTAGAAACCCTAAGGTAGATGAATTGTGGGAGAGTGCTACCTGAACAAGTGAATATCTAGGCACAGAGTGACTGGGCTCAAGTCTGTATTCTGAGCTATTACTATGGAACATCCAAATAGATGTGAAGGTGACTGCAACGTAATGGAAAGTGCAGCAGTGATAGCAGAGCAGCAAGGTCCTAGGCTGCAGCAAGTGAGGACTTACTCAAATGCAACAGCTGCAGGCACAGAAAAAACAGACAGACTCCACTTACCTTTTGAAAGCCTCAAGTAAGCAGAGATCTCCAGCAAAATACTCTCCTCTCCACTGGCTTACCCTTAAATGTGGTCTGGGAAGGGGTGGATCCTGCCTCCAGCCCTTCCAGTCACTCAGGTGCATTACATGCACCTGAGCTCACCTGGCTTGGCCCTGCCTTCCCACCAGGTGCTCAGTCACTGTTTGAAGCCATGACTTAGCGTTTCTGCTACAGTGACATAATTTTGGAGAGGAGTTCATGGAATCATAGAATGGTTTGGGGTGGAAGGGGCCTCAAGCCCATCTAGTTCCAACCCCTTGCTGTAGGTAGGGACACCTCCCACTGTCCAGAGCCTCATCCAACCTGGCCTTGATCACCTCCAGGAATGGGGCATCTACAGCTTCTCTGGGCAGCCTGGCCAGGGCCTCACCACGCTCATAGTGAAGAGTCTAGAAGGATTCACAGTAAAAAGTAACAGATGAAGATTGAAGTGTTGGCTATAGAGAGCTTGGAGTAGGAGTATCCATATTTTGGTTGCAAAAGAGCTGAGAATACCAGCACGTTCAGTGTGCATTGGACAATGCATCACAGAAATACCTGATTATCATCAGTTTCTGTCGTCAATGGAAGTGACTCAAGGATCTCTGGATATCTGATAGTTATGTGTCTCAAAATGGAGAACAGTAATTCTGTCACTTAAATGAGAGCAACGCCATGTCTCTGATGGATAAGAAATGTTATCTCAAAGCTAATGAGGCATTTCTCAAGTGTGTGATTTAACAACCAGTAAGACATGGCTGTGTTACACATCTTTTTAAATATCACCAATGCAGCATTCTCCTACTACAGTCCCTTCAGTTCAGAGCCAGACTAAAAGTATGCTGGACTTTCCAATAGCTCTTGAAGTGTACAGCTGGCATATAGGGTATCTCTCTGCTGCCATAAACTCTCAAGGACTCCTAAACAGTGCAGGATAAATTAACTGGTACAGCTCCAGTGGCACAATGAAGCTGAAGTAAGGATAAATTGAATCAGGGGATGGTTGGTGTTCAGTGGCAGAATAATCTCACTGTTTTTGCCATAACATGAAGTCCAGCTGCCACCATAGAGGGAAGGATACTGCTTGTCACGGAGGCTGCAGGTGACATAAAAGAGCAGCTAAGGAGAATGTTACGTACGCTGTGTAAAGATGAATACAAACTATAATTGTCTCTGTAGATGTAAACCAATGTGACAAGAGATAGGACATGAGGAAACAAGGGAGGTTTAGATTGGATATCAGAAAGAATTTCTTCTTGGAGAGATTGGTCAGGAATTGGAACAGGCTGCCCAGGAAGTTAGTAGAGTCACCATTCCTGGAGGAATTTAAGGGATGTGTTCATCAGAGAATGCATCACAGAAATATGTATTTAGTGATGGCACTCAGTAGAATCATAGAATTATAGTATCCTTTGAGTGGGTCACAAGGTTCTGTGACATCAGCAGCTCTTCCCTTCTCCACTGATGCAGCTTTGACACCATAGAAGGCCATTAGGTTGGTCAGGTAGGACCTGCCCTTGGTGAAGCTTTGCTGATCGACCACTATCACCTCCCTGTCTTCCATGTGCCTTAGCACAGCTTCCTGGTCAGTGGCTGGATCTGATGATCTTGAAAGGCTTTTCCAACTTAGATGATTCTATGATTCTTCCTGTAGGAACGGGGCTTCAGATACTTCCCTCCTGGGAGCACCAGCAGGAAAATGTGAAATGGATTAGTTTTTCTAAAGCAGCCCAATTTGTAAATGCAAACTTAGTTTGGCTTGGAAAAAGTTTTAATTCAGCTCTCCAGCATGTTTTCCTTTAGAGGCAGCATCTCCAGAGGGGTCATCTCGATGGCCAGTCTTTCCCCTAGTTTGGCTGTGATCCTGGAACAGCCTTCAGTTTCTGGGGGGGAGGAGCAGGAGCCAGTAGCAAGGGGAATCAGCTGATTGAGGCAATGACAGTGATGGGATCAGGCATACACCATGCTGCCAAATGGATGTTCCGGGCTGTGAGTGCTCTGCTCTGTGTCTTTACTCATCTTTAAGGCACACAGCAGCGTTAAAGTTTGTTACAAGGTGGTGTGGATGGAGAAGGCAGGGGGGAAATTGGATTCCATCTGCTGGCTGGAAAAACAGCAGGAGGGTACAAATACACAGGTGCACATAGGCACATTACCCCTTTTCTGCTCAGTGCAGAGGGTGTAAAAAAAAAATACTGTCCTCATACATTATTCCCACCACTAATATTAAAACAAGAGTTTGTGCAACAAACAGAATAGGGTGGAGGTTAACCTTTCCCCCTCTCCTATCCCTTGGGTGCCTCTGGCACGGGACCAAAGAGTTAAACTTGCAAACTGCTGACTGCTGTGGAGACAAAATCACACACTAGGTTTGTGATCCATGAAATTCATGTTCAGGTGCAGGCAATTTCCACAGCAGGAAAAAAATCCCACCGCCCAGGAGTCCTTCCCACCTCTGACCCCAGGGAGGAGCAGCACTCCCCATGCTTTCAGACCAGCTGTAGTGCTTTGTTTTTTTTTTTTGGAACAGGCAAACACCTCAGTGAGGTTCTCTGAACACAGTTATACATGCCCAGATATAAATCCAACAGTCATCTTCCTCAAACCCAGCGTGCCACCACCTTCACTCCAGTGGGGAGAACAGCAGGGACAAACTTGACCCGCTTGTCTTGTAATAACTATGTGTGTGCAAACACTGCCCTCTGCCTCCTGGAGAAAGGCTTTGATCTCATCCATGCGATTTGTTGGTTGCAGGCTTTTTCCTTTCCTGTGAAGCAGGATGATAAGACGGTATTCTTCAAGCCTGGCAGAACAGTGAAACACTGGCATGCTCTGTTCAGCACTGGTAGTGCCAACCCAATCAGGAAAAAACTTTGGAAAACACAAGACTTTGTGAGAAGTAGAGGATAGCAGTGACCTGGAAAGCCTAAGCTGTGTGAAAACTACTTGGTTTTCAGCAAGGATTCACTGTCGTTGGAGACACTCAAGGTCAACTCAATGTTCATGGCCAGGGGTGAGCACAAGTATTTAACCCTACAGGAAGTAAAACCCAGGGCTTTAGGCTTTACTTTGGTGTCTTAAGCTAGGGAGCTGTGTAGGCTTGTTTCACCGTGTAGGTTCACATTTTCAAAATCAATGTAAAGGTTGGGAACATTTTGGTGTTTTTTTTTTTTTTTTGTTTTGGTTTGTTTTTGTATATTTTCTCCAGAGAAGAAGGAGATCAACAGTTGGTCCCCATGGGACATTGCTCATGAAGGACAGTGCGGCCACCAGCTCCTGTGGTTTTTCAGTGGCTCTTTCAGTGGGACTTTCAGCTCCCATGGGCACCTTGGAATATCCCATTGGCCTTTTGTCTTCACTGGGCCACACAGTCTCTGACTGATGCTCAAATGGATAGGAAGGCAGGAAGACAATGAGACAAGAAGTTGCAAGGAGAAGAGGTGAAGGTTTTGCTGAGCTTTGTCTCTCCAGGCATGGCCTGCCCCTCTCTAGGTGGTGTTTTGGCACCAGGGATATCAAGGGGGATGCTGTATTCTAAAGAAATGCATCCTTTTTTCTTCTTTTTCTTTTATTTTTTTCTTCTCTGGTCAATAAAGCTGCAGTTTGACTTTAGGGTGAAGATTTGGATCAATTCTCATTTTCTACAAAATGATTCACTCTTATACACCGAGGAATAGAATTGAAAATGTAATCTATCTTGTTGAGAGGTAGAGTCAGGGTCATGAAAATTAACCCCCAAGTGTTGCTTAGCATGCCTTTTCACACACCAGCAAATAGCAGAGAACGTCTTTGGATTTCTAAACAGTAATTTAGAAAAAAATACAATCTGTCCTGTCTAGGCAGCCAAGGGGATCCTGCCACAAAATCACTTTTCTTTGCAATGCAAAATAACAGAGAAAAGCCCTTCTCAGAAGTGATTCACAAGCAAATACTATTGCCAGGCAAAACTGAGATCTGGATAAATGTGTCTCACAGCAATATGTTTCAATGAAAGGAAGTAAATGGCATTCAAAACTTTTTTTTGGTGGCAAATAGCAGGAATTAATACCTTGTGAATGAGGCTTGGTCACATCTCAGCATACTGGCTCCAGAGCCTGGCTGACTTTTATCCTCATCACCAAGCAAGATAAAAGTGGTCAGCTTCAAATTACTATTATCCTATTCATCACCTGAATTCCTTCAGCTCTTGAGAGAGTCCCAGCCCTGATTAGGACTTCACTGTAAAAACAGAATAAAAAGTGATCTCAAATGTTTCCAACCTAAGGAAGAAAAGTTTTAGGTGTGATAGATGACTGTGGAAGGATGAATTGGTGTCCATCAGCATGATGGCCGTGAGATACATCCATCAGCACCTCAGCATCTACCAAAGGGGATCCTGCACCAAAGGCCTGTTCAAAGGAGGGTGATGAAAGCACTTTGCAGACAGTCTCTAGGTGTCCACCAGGAAACACGAAGGTGCTTGTTTGAAAATCATGCCAGTAGAGGATGGTGTAGGGCAGATATGAGAATTAGCGATGACAAAGGACAGGCCAAAGAAGCCTTGAAAATTCAGACTCCTATAACTGATGCAATTAATAAGGCAAAGGAGTGGAAAGATAAAACCACACAGATGTGCTTGCCAGAGTAAAGATTGGGAAAATGCTGTGAACAGATCTGTGCTCACCCTCCCTGAGTTGTTGCAAATTTAGGTAATGCAAGCTTAGAACAAAGTTTTGGCTTTTAGCACTGTGAGAGCAAAGGGCCAACTGTACTGTACCTCCCAGGTGGTAGGAAGAACAAACTGTATGTAACAAGAAATAGTCTGTGTGAAGAGAGGTTGGAAGGACAGAAGGTGAGTGTCACTGGGAGCACTGATAGCAGCCCAGTTCATGTTGTCCACAGATACTTGGCAGGGGTAGAGGCATCAAGAAGCACTGAACACCTGACCGAGCAGTTGGCAACCCTGCCTGCAGCAAGGGGATTGGAACCTCATGATCTTTGAGGTCCTTTCCAACCCAAGCCATTCTATGATTTTGTGACTTCTGTGCCATGCGGGTGCCAGATCCCTGGACAGGGATCCAGAGGCTGTGGGGTCTCCTCCTTGGAGATGTCCAGAATCTGCCTGAGTGTGGGGCTGGGCACGCTGCACTGGGTAGCTCTGGTGGGACCAGTTGGACCCAGAGCTCCTGCCAATCTCAAACAGTTGGATTCTTCAAGATAGTAGCTCAGCTTGGATATCCGAAGTGCTGATGAGATACCTAAGCCCCATGAAAGGGAGGAAAGCATCATGCAAACTCTCCAGCTTTTTGACACCATTTTCATGCTCAGAAACTCCATCCACCTCCCCTAGAGCAAACACTGCGGAGGCACACGAGATATGCACACAAAGCCACCCACCTATCCAACATCACAGCTGTGACATCTGTGGGTAACGAGGAAAGACAACACTCAGCACCATCACTCACTCAGTGTCCCCAGTGAGTCCCAGAGCAACCTTGGTGTCAGCTTTTCCACTCTTGCAACAGCCACTAGAGCTCCAGTACTTCAAAAGGGCCTGTTGAAGTGGTGCTGCAGCAGCCACCATACCCACCCCCCCATCTATCTGTAGAGATAAGACAAGACATCAAAGTGATTGATTCCCAGCTCTCTGCATCAGAGTCGAATGCGGGGGCCAGCAGCAGCCCCCACATCCCCCGTCCCACAGGAGTGTGCCTGTACGTGGGAAGAATTGTTGGGTTCCCAGGGGATTGCTTGATTTTATTCCCCAGCCAAATTCATCTCCTTCCTGTTGGCAACCAAGCTTAATTTGCACTTCTGAAATTATTTCCTTACCTTTAAATAACAATGAGAAACGCCCACAGAAAAATGTCTTGGTGCCTTGACAAGCAGATTTACAATGGGAAATGGTGACCACCCAGCAGCAAAAAATGATAATTATAGGCACATAATCCATTCTATCAGTCCACCAATAACCACAGCATGAAATGACCCCATTAGCACCCTGAAGACGTAATCATTCACCTTCCTCCAATGTCCTTTCAAATAAGCAGCCCAGGGAAATGCTTGTTACTTTGTTGGATGCAAAAGCCTCCCTGCTAGCCAGTAGAAAAATGGGGGAAAATTATAAATCACAATTCTCCCCTGATTTATTTTAAATTTGCTGTCAGATAGCTGTTGATGGTCTACTTGAGCAGCAGCTGTCGAAGCTGTTTTGCCATCCCTCTCCACTTTCCTCATTGCCTACTATACGTGTTATCATCCCTCTTCAGCATGACTGTGAGGAATACGTATGTCACACTGCAAACCCAAAGAAAATAAGAGTATCTCTTATCTGAGCTGAGCTACTCTGAGAAGGTGCGGGCTGATGAGAGATAGGCAAAGGCTTGCTTGAGGGTTCTCTGAAAGCTCCTTACTGGATGTTGTGAGTTATCCAGATATAGGCTGCAAGAGGATGATCCAAGGGCTTGCTTATAAACTTTTAGAGATCACTGGTTTTTAATGGTAGAAGGAAAGAAAAATGCATTGTTCTTTCTTCCCCCTCAAGTGCTTGTGGAAAGATTCCGCTCTCTCCAGTAGGCGGGTAGCTATTCTCACCTGGGAGGATCCACTTTTTGTGTCGATGTGGGCCTCTTGCTGTATGTGTTGCATGAGTGAATGTCCCCAGACAGCGTTCCTTTCGCATCCTTCCATTCTAAAGCCCCTTACTCTGGGATCCGCCCATAGTTACAGAGGAAACTGCACAATCAGGAAAAAACTTTGGAAAACACAAGACTTTGTGAGAAGTAGAGGATAGCAGTGACCTGGAAAGCCCAAGCTGTGTGAAAACTACTTGGTTTTCAGCAAGGATTCACTATCGTTGGAGACACTCAAGGTCAGGCTGGACGGGGCTCTGAGCACCTATGGAGCTGTGGGTGTCCCTGCTCACTAAAGGAGCTGGACCAGATGGCCTTTAAGGGTCCCTTTCAACTTAGGAAAATACTTCTCTGAAAGAGTGGTCAGGCACTGGAATGGGCTGCCCAGGTAATGTGTGGAGTCACCGTCCCTGGAGGTGTTTAAGGAATATTTAGGGACATGATTTAATGAGAGCTATTGGTGATGGGTGGACAGTTGGACTGGATGGTCTTGTAGGCATTTTCTAACTTTGGTGATTCTGAGATTCTATGATTCAAATGATTCTGTGATTCTACGACTCTAAGGAAAAAGGCTGTGCTGGAACATCAAAATTCCCAGTGTGTGGTTGGGAAGCACAGATGCATGCTTTCTACCATGCTGACCACAGCTACTGCTGCACAACAGCAACCAAACACCAGTGAGAAACAAAGTCCTGAGGGACTGGTGTGGGGGAAGGGGAAATATAAAGAAATGTTACAATCAATTAAGCAACAGAATTATTTTCCAAGGAGGCAGTCAATAAGGCAGAAACACCAGCGATACAAATAACCTGGAGGAACACGCCGCCGGCTTTAGTGAACCCAGCTCTTTTCCATTAGCAGCGAGGGATTGCTTTGCCGGACGTGAGAGGTCACTTTCTGCTTCAGTTCCTCTCAATGAAGAGCTAAGCTAACAGGTGCAGCCTGGTGTTTAAATTGGAATAACAGAGAGCTGTCAGCGCAGCCGCGAGAGAGGCAGCACGTCAAGTGCGTTCAGTTGGAAGTGGGGACAGTGGTGAAAGCACGCGGGCTGCAGGATGAGCAGAAAGGAGGAGATGCTCAGCCTGTCCCCAGTGCCTGTGCTGCTGGATATCCTGTGTAACGTGAGCACGGAAGATGAACGCAATTATAAGAGGTCAAATGTCCACATCAGAAAGCTATGAAAATCACGGGAAGTGGTTATTAATAGCTATAGTGGGGGGTGTGAGGGTTTAGCAGTTGGTCCTTTTGTAAGAGGGCCGTACCTGCTCTGCAGGGGGATCCAGGAGCTCACCCCTTGGTGCTATCAGTCAGATGCTTTCTCTCTGACAGCAAAAGTCTCCATCACAGAAAATGGGAGTGGGTAGGAGGGGTAAGTGGGGTGGCTTTCCAAATGTTTTAGGTGATGGTGGGCAAATCCTTCGCATTTCACGTGTTTGATAAGCAAATGCCAATTATCCCTTCTTACCAATCGCTGTTCATAGGAGTTGTTAGCAGAGATCTTGTCGAGAAACCCAGGGTCATGGTCAGGTTGGCAAAATAATATCTTAGCCTGAAAAACTGCAGGATTGGGATACACAGGAAATACCACACATGTGACAGAGTGTTGGTTGCCCAGTTACAACAGTCTCTGGGCAAAAGGGGGAGAAAACATGCTGCATATTTTTTGTAGGGCTTTGGATGGCAGACATGAACCCTGATGCTTCATTTGGAACAGCTCTTCCTCCCTTCTACAAGAAGAGCTCATGACACCTGCGTTTCTAGTGTATATATTTTATCCTGCAGTTCAGATCCCATAGGTGTTAACATGATGCCCAATAAAGTATGTAGACGTAAAGCAGTCAGAACTTCCCCATTTGCTAAGCAACAGGTAGGATTTGTGCTTCTATGTCCACTCCAAGATTCTGTATTAAAAAAGGCTTAAAAATTTGAAAATGTAGATGAGTAGCAAACCTTAAAGGTCATCCTGACACAGAAGGATTTTAATGAATTCCTGGATTGATCTTTGTCCTAGTTCTTCCAGAATTGGATTATAACGATTGCATTCGCAGTCCTTTTTTTTTTTTTTTTTAAATAGAGTGCTTGGCTTCATTAAATAAACTTAGGGTTGTTTTGCTTCAGAAAGAGTGGCTTGCTTTGTGAAACTAACTAACTGCAACTGAAATATGGGTGCATACGCTGCACTAATCATCTGCCTCCTTGATAGTTTCAGTAATTCAAATAGGCTGACATACAAGAAAGGAAAGTAAATTTAGCTTCAAATTGAAGGCTGTGTATGGCTGGCATAGTTGGCCTCAGGGGATATTTATGAGCAGAATATTCTTGGGGAAGTCCAGTAGGTATAACCAGGGCTGCATTTTTTAAATTATTCACCAGCACCAAAATGAATGGGCAGTGCTTATGATGTGGAGGTGCAAAAGGGCCTGAGGGAACTGCATGGAGCTGTGAGGGGAGGGGCAGCTGGGGGTGAGGAAAAGGCTGTGCCCCAGAGGGCAATGGGTATGGAATGGGCTGCCCAGGACAGCGGGCACAGCCCCGAGTGCCACTCTCAGGGGTTGGGTTTGGGTGCTGCTGTATGGAGCTGGGGTTGAACTCAGTGATCCTTATGGGTCCCTCCCAACTTGGGATATTCTGTGACTCTAAAATATTGATGGCAGACAAATGAAGCGGCCAGCATTGCATGAGTATGTGCTCAGCCTCCCCAAAATGTGTCACATCCCAGGTGCAGCCATGCAAGCTGTACATCTGTGGTGCGATGCTCTGTATGGTGATCTTCTGAAATCTGAAGATGCACACTTGTGGAGGTGGGAAGCAATTAAAAATGGTGTCCCCAGTGCCCATCACTGCGCCCAAAAAGCACAGGATGGCTGCAGAGGCAGCTGGATGCATTCTTATGGTCTCTCTCTGTGCAGAAAGGCAAATCAGATGATCTCTGTGGTCTCTCCTTGTCACTGCCCTTGCTAAAATAAAAGTCACCCTGCTCCTCACCCTGTGACTGGCTCCTGAAGGCAGATGCCTGCTCTCACATGGCATCTTCAAAAGCTCATGCATCACGGTTTGGATGCAGGCTTTTGCCTGTCCTGATCTGATCGCAGCAGACAGCTGTGTGTGAAGCTGCATGGGGTAGGTTTGTTTTTAAGGGCTTCCCCACTCTTTGGTCTCATCAGAGGAAGAACATCCCTCAAAGGGACTCTGAAGGGATAGGACTAGCTGTTAGCCCCCTGATGACTTCTCTTTCTTTCCCTTTTTTTATTTTTAACTCAAAATAAGGATGCCTTTCTCTAGCTTAGCTCATAGTGCTCGCAGCCTGCTTTGTTCCTGGCTGCATTTCAGTTTTAACAGAGTGGTAACTCTCTGACGGGTGCTGTGAGCAGCAGAGACTAAGGCTGCTTCTGGGACCACTGCATCCTGCCCTTTCCCACCTTAGCAGAGCTCTGAATAAAGGAGAGTGGGAAAAAAGGTGCTTGTCCACAGATTGAACCCTGTGATACAGAGCTGTACATCTGCAGAATTTGCACTAAGATCCTAAAATAGAGATGCAATTATTCCTTTCAGATTTACTGCAAGTCCAGTGAGGATAAATCTCTGTCCTCTTCCAGGTCATTAGCAGCCTTCAGGCTTTGCATCCCCTGCCTGAGGCCCCAGGTGTTTTCAAAGCGTGTCTAAAAGGTAACTCCTGGGACACAGATCCCAGTTTCAATCTGTGTAAAGAAGCAAACCTTTAAGAAATCAGTGTTTTGGCTGAAATCCCTGCTTTTCCTTTTAAAAGCACTGGAACTACTACACTCTGATACTGGGCAGCCCTTATCGTGACAGGACAGGCTGTTATTTGCCTATCCATGTTACAGTACATGTCAGCAGCATAAAGGCTCACCCTTTCACCTTTAGCTTTACATTCCTGTTGAGCTGATGGAAAGAAAAGCAAAAGCTGGGACATGCTATTGGGCTGAGTTTTGGGGAGAATACTGAGCAACACAGAGCTGCTGCCCTCCATCCCCCCGCAGTGTATTTGACTGCCTTGGTTCCATGATAACCTCACCAGCTGCTCTGGATCCTTCCCACAGCACCTTGGCTGCAGCATCCATCCTCTGGGCTTTCCACGGCAAAACATTATTATGGACACTGCATGTCCCTTCAGCTTCACCAAGGCTCGTGCAGGCTTGGAAATCCTCCATTCACCACTGCTGGTAGCAAAGGTCAGCCTTTTCTACCAGGTTTTTTTCCTTCCTTCTCTCTGACTTGGAAAAAAGCAGTAGAACCACAGGTGATACAATTCGATTAGAAGCTCCTGAGGCTTAAATTAAACAGAATTATTTATCAAATCTCTGGGCCCATTAGCCCTGTGTTGAGCAGCAGCCTTGCCGTAACCTCCCCCTCACTCCTCCCACACGCATTTCCCTTCACTTACAAAGGCTCAGCAAGAGCCAATAAGACAAAATAAAAGAAAAAAAAAAAAAAAAAAAAAAAAAAAAAAAAAAAAGGAAGCTAAAAGGCAGAGTGGCAGGGATGATAAAGCACACCTAAGTGCCCAGAGTTGCTGGATGCTCTGTGCTTCCACACATTTTCCCAACCCTGCTCTTGCTCCCACCCCATACCCATCCATCCTTCCTATCCCAGCCCTTACCAACACAGGCTCCTCAACCACCAATATCTCAGTGCTGAAACTATATGCTCTTCATGTGTAGTTCGTTGTCTTCTAGCTGATGGGAATTTGGGTTTTGGCAAAGCCCAACATCCTTACATTCCACCTCCATCACCAGGGTTCATGATGAAAGCCAAGCTCTGCACTTCTGGGACTGGAAGCACTAAGTCACACATCAGCTTATTTGCAATGTACAGTAAACTCCTGGTACATGGCAATACGGCTTGTTACTGAATGGAACCTGATAAACTGGGTGAGCCCAGAAAATTTCCCTTCTTGGGTGGAAAAGACGGAAAAAGGAAAATCTCCACTCTTGTCGTTACATCTGTTTAGGATATCTTTTTTATTTTTTATTTATTTCTAGGACAAAATCAGACTGACAAGGCCTGCTTAGCCCAAGAAACTTTTGTTTCATCCTGTTTTCCTGCTTAAGCAAAACAATTATTTTAAATTGTAGCCGTTCCCATCATACCCTCCCTGCAGGAATGTTAGGGGAGCTATTTGCAGAGTGAGATGATGTTGGACAAGCAGAACTTGTCCCTCGGTACTTAACAGCTCCCCCAGCTTTGGCTGATTATCAGAGATTTCAGTTCTATCTCAGTACTTCCAGTTTTGTCCAAATTATTTGGCTTGAACATTCCTTGGCTGGAAAATGTGTTGAGTTCATCCTCTCCCATGGGAATCCCAGGGCTTCTGCTTCAGCCTGAAAACACCACACAGCCTCCTCTAGAGCAAAGAAATCGGCTTAAACAGAGAAACAGACCGGGGAGAGGAGGTCTGCAAGAGCACTGAGGCCACCAGAAAGATCGGTTTTTGATTGCCACGATTTAGAACTACTTGCATGGAGCCTGCACCACTCTGTCAGTTCCTAAATGAAGTAATAACATGGTTAACAACAGCCTGGATCAGTTGGAAAAAGTAGAAATTGAGAATGTAAGAAATCTATAAAGCTTTTACAAAGCCCTCTGTGCTTACTTATACCAATGCAGACAAACTTTACATATAAAATGAAGACACTGTTGTTACAGCTGTGTCCTCTTTAAGGAAGCTGTGTGTGCTTCACTTAGCATTTGATTATGAATGTAACCCATTAAGTTCTCAACTCCTGTTTGCTAATTGGAGGCCTGTAATGATGCCCAGAAATGGTATTCAGAGTGAATGGTATTCAGAGTGCTGAAATAATGTAATATACGTGATTAAGAAATGCATAGCAATTGCCTAATTAGGTATACAAGTAATATAATAAATCTTATCGGAAAGTATTTTCCATCTGCTTTCTGAGCTGTGAGACAATAAAGAACAATAATTAAAAAAGAAGAAGAAATAGAAGACAATTCAGACAAGTACAGCAGGCCAGAACTTTTCTTCTTCCATGGGGCAAACAGAACTCCCAAGGGTTGGTGACCAGTTCTAAACAATTCAGGCTTTTGAAGTAGGCTCTGAGTCTGACAATCCCAGTTCTGCATTAAATCCCAATCTGAAAATGAAGAACATTTCCAAAGCCACTTGGTGCGGCACTGATGTGGCCACCTTTAGTTGGATTTCTGTCAGAACACTGAGCAGAAGTCAGCATCCATTGGACACTGCTGCAGAGCATCTTCAGTGGTGCCATCTCCCAGCAGCTGGGAGTTTGGTGCATCACCTGAAGATTCTCCCTTGCCTGTCTGCAGCAAAGATTCTGTTTCTCTTTTTCCTTGCACTCACTTTTACATTCATGTCCGTGCAATAAAACCCATCAGTGCTTCACTGTACTCATGCAAACACAGAGGTGAGTCAGTGCTGGTAATGATGCCTTCAAGATAATTACCCCCAGTTTGATTGGGGTGAGGGGAAAATCATGAATATAGCCCTGAATTTAACAAGCATAAAAGAGCGTTTAATTATTCTAGTTATATGGTTATCCCCAGATACTTTCTCATTTGTCCAACAGGATCTGCTCCTCTAGGGCATGAGGTAATTGCTGATATCCTTTCACGCTTCAGCAATCACTCTGGAGTAGTTAATGATTTATGAGGAGAGCTGGAAGTGCCCAGCCAGCAGCATCATGCCCAGCACCTTGGATGCTGATAACAAAAACCCAAATCCCAGAATTACAATCACACACCCAGAACTGAGCCCACACATCCAGCAGTGACATGGGGATGCCAGAGGCTCTTTGCAGAGCTTCCCCTCCTGCAGGAAACCTGTGATGAGTCAGACTCAGGGGGGGGAAAAAGAGATTGTTCTGGCTTAACAACACCTCTGCCACTCTGTTTTTACCTATTGCAAAACCTCCACACCGACAGAAGCACAGCTGTGTGAGCACCAAACTCATGGTCCAGCCGGAATCCTCTCCAGACTTTCAAGTTGTCAAATTAACATTTGCATCAATTTAATTTTCACATGACTCATCACTACGTGATTCAGTCTCTCTCTGAGCAGCTTCCAAATAGCGCTGACCTTTCTTTCAAAGCTTGACCTCAGGTGGGGATTTAGAGGAGGAATAGAAGAGTGATTCAAATACAGATGCCAGGCTGAGGCAGCCTGCAGCTTGTCAAGGAAGGGAGCTGTCACTGTGCAGGACTCATGCATGATGCGTGGTTTCCTGCCACCTTGTATGGGTTTCCACATAGGATAGCATACATAGTAATATGGCAGGAGAACAGTTGCAAAGCAGCTGAAAGCACGTATTTAGGACCTTAGTGCTGAGATGGAAATGTGTCTTTGAGGTGAGTCATGTAGAACTCCTAGACTCAACTCAAGGAGTTGGACTTGATGATCCTTATGTGTCCCTTCCAACTTGTGACATTCTATGATTCTATGAAGTCTCTTGGCCCTGGAGCAAGCTGGGGCTCACTAGTATTAAACAGCAGTAGAGAAATGTTTTCATGGGGGACATAATGCACTCTTTTCTGAAAGCATGAAGGTCCATTCTTTTTCAGCATTTTAACTTCCATAGCCACTTATTTTGCTTCCAGACACCAACCTGTGGCATGTAGACAGCAACTGACCAATCACCCAAGAAATCAGGGAGATTGAAGACTGGGAGATCCTGGGAGACAAAGTCCAAAGCAGGAATTTGCCTATATCTGGTAAGATGTATCAGTCCTCTGGAGGCATCTACTGCCCTTCCAAAACTAGGCAGGGAGTAAACATCTAGTGGAGGTGGTTGCTCTGAACAATCTCTATTGTTGACATCTGTTCCAAAATGCCTAAATTTGACTAAATAAGGTTGGTCTCAATCCAGCAGTGCAGTGTGTCAGATGTAAGTCATCAGCATCATTCCAAGGGCCATCACCAGCAGTTTTGAAAGGATCATCTGCCAAAAGACTTGCAGATAAGTTTATTTTCATGGTCTGCATTCAGTATGATGGCCCATGTCTACCATCCTCCCCATCTCATTGTATTTGTCATGTATTTCAGAGCTACAAACGTGTGCCATCAGTGACTGCACCTAAGCATCTACTTCTTTACATCACGCTGATAGAAACAGGATAAGTCAGGACCTCAGGATGTTGCCTGCTCCAGTCCTCCTGTGCTCTCCCAGTCTGCTTCTTGAGGTCAAGCAAAAGCTATGCAAGTACAGACCTGATGTTCTTAGGAAGCTCCCACAAAACTACCACCGTAGGCTCACATCACTCAGCAAAGTGAGGACTCTTTTGCTCTGGAGATATGGTGTCAGCCCCCATTCCTAGCATGGCACCTTCCTCTCCTCCTTTTCATGTACATCTAGTCTTCAGCATCCTCCCCAGCAACACTCATCCTTCCTGGAGGTGTTCAAGGCCAGGTTGGATGGGTACCTGGGCAACGTGATCTACTGTCTGATTTAGTTGTTGGCAACCCTGCCCATGGCGCAGGACTTGGCATTAGATGATCTTTGATGTCCCTTCCATCCCAAGCCATTCTATGATTCTATGAAATCCTGCTTTTCCATCTCTTGTATCCTCCAAAATACTTGTGATCATAGACTTACGGCACTTTTGAGACTCACCAGCAGCTGCCCAAACTCACTGCCCTACTACAGTCAAGAGGGACACAAGCCTGACACGGAATGTCCTGGCTTCTCTTGAAGGCTATTTTTTTAGTAACTCTCCATTTTCAGAGATTATTGGCTTGCTTTTATCATGAAAGCTGCCCCTGGCAATATTTGTCCTTCCTTTGTGAGAAAAACATCCCGGGCCTGAAGTTATATAATTGTCACATGGGTTTAAGGCATTTTTTCCCCACTCACTCATAAGTGTCAACTGGAGTTTCTTATCCACAGGCAGGGAGTCCGGGAGCAGTCTGTGTCTCTTTGGCTCCAGTATCTCATCACAGGGCACTTTTCACTTCAGAAATCTCTCTTTCCTTCTCAGGCTACTCCTCAAGTCTGTGAACTGATGTCTGAAGAGGGCCAGCATGGCAAGCAGCTTGTTTTTTTCCTCCCTCCACAATGCCAGAAGTCAGGGGGTATTTATAAGAAAGAAAGATGCAGGCTGCTGACCCTTTCATCTCACATTTCTTTAGGAAGGATTTGAACTGTTTGCTTCCCAGAGCACAAAACAAGTGGGTTGCCAACTCCCAGTTGCTGAAAACCTCATAGCAAGTTGTGAGAGACCCCTTATGAGATGGTAGACCTGAATTCAAAGTTGTGTAAGTATGAAAAAGAAAGGGGAAAACAGGCTGGGAAAGCAGGATAAACCTTATCTCTTCCCGCAGATGGCTTTGTGGGAAGTGGTGAAGTTTCCTTGATAAACTCAAGACTGGAGCCCTAAATATTTCAAGACATTAGGCCAGATTTCATAGACTCATAGAATGGCCTGGGTTGAAAAGGACCACAATGCTCATCTAGTTCCAACCCCCTGCTGTGTGCAGGGTCACCAACCAGCAGACCAGGCTGCCCAGAGCCACATCCAGCCTGGCCTTGAATGCCTCCAGGGACGGGGCAGCCACAACCTCTCAGATTTGTGAATCTGTGCTAAGGTGTATTAGCCTCCAAGCATACCCATCTGCATGAACAGATCCTGATTTATAATATCAGTGTGGGAACTATTCGTTTCAGTGTGTTAGCCTAAACTCAACAGATCCTGAAATCTTAAGATCGCTAAAGCAAAGGACACTTCTTCATTTAGCTTGGTACTATGATCTTTTTTCAACACTCCACTGTCAAATATCTTCAAAACATTAAGGAAACTCAGGTTTGGAAACAAGAAAAATGATGTACAATCACATTGGCTCCCCTGAACAAGCTGAGGATAAATGAGGATAATTTTGCTGAAATTGTTGCACAAACTGTACGAAATAACAAACAATGGACGGTGTCCTCCCACTGACCAAAAAGAATTTAATTTACAACAGCTGCCAGCAAGACGCTATCAGAGGGAAGTGCGGTACTCAGATGAATGCCTCTTTTACCTCTGGATGTTGTCATGCTGTTCTGTAAGTTCTTCCCTTGACTCAGCCATGAATTTCAGGAACACCTTGACCTAGATCTCTTTATATTACAGGTGCCTGATTCGCTTCTTTTCCATCCAAAAAATTTGGCTTGAATATGTGCAAAATCTCTTAAGCACACCTGCTGCCATACAAGAAAAGAAGACTTTCCAGAGCTGAGCTTTGTGCTCCTGCTCTCACTTTCTCTGATGTATTTAGAGTGTATTTAGCTGAGAAGTGTAACACCTAAAATAAGAGTCTGAGCTGTGGGCGCATTGATGGCAATGATTCAGTCAATACAGCTCTTCCTTACAGCGGGGTGTAATGCATTTCCTGGGCTTAGCTGAAAGAAATTTGGTTCTTTGCTGTAGGTTTTGGGTGTTGTTTTTTTTTTTTTTCTGGTTCTTGGACGTTTTACAACAGCTTTACAGCCCATCACCGGGTTCTTTGTAAGAGAATTGTCACTGATCAGCACTGACAATGCAGTAAAAAGAAAACTGATAGACATCTTCACACTTCTATCATCCAAGCTGATGGGAACAGTTCCAGATCAATTGTGTTGCAAAGCATGAAATAATCTGAAACAAAATATTTTGCTATAAGACTTTATTTTTCTGATGGGCTCAAGCAATACATCCTGTTCAATATAAATTCAGAAAGAAGGGATAAATACAGGCCAAAAGAAACAGACCACTGTGGGTACCTACAGATTAGCTGGCAACTGAGTTATAGCTTAGAGAGCCTCTGTTATGTTGGAATTTGAGTCTTTAAGGTTTTTAATTTTAGGTTTCTGGTTAAAGTTTCAAGAGATTGAAATTTCCAATTCATTCTGTTTCTCTGTTAGCTGCTAACGGATCATTAATATGTGCAGTTTATTAAGTAGACAATAATATCATTACAACAGGAAAAGCAGGAAAAGAAAACCAGTGCAATAATTTGATCAAGTGACTGAGCCTGCAAAACATGGCCAGGATTTCCAGGTCTCATTGACCCAACATGTGACAGGCAGATGTGTCTGTCTGTCCATTTGCCTTCCTAATTACAACCTGCATTACAGCTGCAAATGTGCTGTTCTAAGAAGTCCACAAAGAGCATCTGATGCATGGTATCCCCCGCACATAACAAACAGGGTTTGTAGCATTATATACAGGGAAATCATGGAATCATAGAATAGTTTTGGTTGGGAGGAACCTTAAAGATTTCCACCCCTCTGCCATCGGCAGCGCTGCCCACCACCAGCTCAGGCTGCCCAGGGCTCCATTCAGGGCACCCACATCTCTCTGGGCAGCAGTGCCAGGGCCTCACCACCCTCTGAGTAAAGAATTTCTTCCTAGCATCTAACCTAAATTTCCTCTCTTTTAGTTTAAAGTCATTCCCCCTTGTCCTATCACTATCAGACTGTGCAAGAACTCAGTGTCCCTTCTGTATATAAATTCTCTTCAAAGGCCACACTGAGGTCTCCCCAGGAGCCTTTTCCAGACTGAACAAGCTTGGCTCCCTCAGCCTTTCTCCAAAGGAGAAATGCTCCAGCCCTCTAAGCATCCTCATGGCCCTCTCCTGGACCCACTCCAACAGCTCTGCCCATTACACCCGATAACCATCCAGTTCAAGCCCCATTATTATTCCATTTCTAAGTCTGTAGCATCACCATTGATCATTTTATTAATATGGGGACATTGGTGGCCAGCACTTGACCAATTACCTGTCTCATCGTACACCCAATTGCAAAGTCTGTATGTGCTGTGCTAATTGTTTTGTCCACAAAAATGGACAAACACTTGTCAATCATATCTTTGTTTCAAAGATAGGGCTGGTAATGCAAGGGGAGATGGGGCGAGGACAAGTTGGCTGTGGTGGTGTGGGCTGGCAAGCTTCTGATGAGGTCACCACAGTTATTACATCAGCAGTGAGTCCAGCTCTGCAACTCCTTCCCTTTCTGAGGAGTGAATTACACACCTTATATCAGGTACTGCCTCTACAGAGCAGATTTCTGCACCAGTGCCTACATAAAACTGCATCTTGGAGGAGCTGGATTTGGGAGGATCCAGGCATGATGCAGAGGAGAGCCTAAGTGGGCTTAGGCTTTTAGAATAAGCACAGAGACAGCAAAAATACCATGTGCCTTGCCATCCTCGGATGATTCAGGCTGCCGGCACTGGGAACCTCCTCATGCCTTCAGTGGGAAGAGAAACACCTCTGTAGGATGAAGATGCAAAGCTGAGGAGGATCCAACAGGAGTCACAGGTTGGTAGGCAACACCAGGCAGAGACACATACCTGAAGTCCTGCATCTCCTGGAGCATAGTTTTCCCATTGGAAATCTTCAGCCTCTTCACACTCACATGTTATCAAAGCAGAGCTCCAGCTCTCCAATATGCCACCAGTGAGCCACCATCCAGCCTGCACAGGTTAGGTGTATTTTGGTGCTGAGTGTTGATAGATCAAGACAGGGCTTCTGGTTGATGGCAAGTTGAATCTAAGTCAGCAGCGTGTCCTGACAGATACTGGTATGCCAACCATACTCCAGGTTGTACCAGGTCCAGCACTGACAGCTGGGCAAGAGAAAGCCCTCCCACAGGCCGTGGCTATGCCAAAAGCTGGACTTTCTCCATGTCCAGTCTGCAGCTGGAGTTGGGATGCCCACGATGCATCACACTGAAGTGCTAGCCATACAGCTACAGTAGGACAGACCTGTCCTGGTCTTTCATCTCAAGAGTATTTCTGAGTTTTTCAGCCAACAATTATGTCATCTAAAAGGAATAAGTCCTGCTTGAAGGAGGGATCAGCATCCATGAAGGCTATGAGATGAGACTCAGCTGCACCCCATGGCCACCAGGGTCAGAGCATCACTTTACAGTAAGGGTGGTGAAACTCTGGAACACGTTGTCCAGAGAGGTAGTGGTTGTCCCATCCCTGGAGGCATTCAAGATCAGGATGGAGGGGCTCTAAGCTGATGGAGCTGTAGATGTCCCTGTTCATTGCAGAGGGATTGGACCAGATAGCCTTTAAGGGCCTTCCAACTCAAACGATTCTGTAATTCTATGATCGCTCACCCTTTTACAGTTAGGATTCCCTTCCACAAAGCCTAACTTTATTTTACTTTGCTGATAAAATGTAGCAATTTCCCCAGATCTTCCCCCATAGACATTCCCACCTCCTAGATTAGAAATTCATAGTGCACACAATAGGACCATGATTGCTATTTTCCACATTCTGTTCATCGTTTTCTTTAGTCACACCTCCGTGATGTTTAATAAGTCCTTATTGAATTTGACAGCAGTTGTTTGCCAGAAGCACAGACATTAGTCATATTTCCTCTACTCTGGAGTAATCCAATAATGGCTAGGTAATTAAAACCTGCCCCTTACTAACACGTCTGGCTTCATGCTTTTTCTTTTGTATATTCAAAATCTTGTTATATTTCCCTGAAGAACAGCCCTGTCAGAACTGTACAAAACCTCGTGAGATATGTGGTGAAAGCACTGCCAGAACATCAAGGAACAAGCAAAGAGCAAATTAAATGAGAGCAAGAGAAGGAAAACTATATGAAAAAATAACAAAATAGAAAGAGATGTGTGTGTGTTTGGGGGAAATACTTGGAAGCCACAAGCAGCTCAGGCCATTGCCTTGCTTTAGACGTGTGCAAAATCACCCCAGAAGTGAAGTGGCAACTTGTACCCCATGGTGCAACCAAACATTGCAGTAGGACACACAGACACACCAGGCAACATGAAATGAGTGCTGTAGGAAAGATGCTAACCTGAAAACAAAAGTCACCACTTTTGAGTTTTGAACTTTTGTCCCATGCTCTGAACTGAAGTGGTGATAAAGTGAGACAATTACATCTGCCAGTAGACCCATGATATTTGGACCCTTTTCTCGCCTGTTCTCCTCTCACAGATTCCTTTCTTGTCATGTTCTCCCTCATCCTCTTCTGCCTTGACTTTATTCTGGAAATAAAAGACAGAGTTTTCACGTGCCAGTACTTAAAATTAGCACACTTACAAATATCAGGTCAACTGCAGATCCACTTTGGGCCCCGTTATCACTAATACTGAAGGCAAATCAATGCTGCCCACATAAGGTGGTTTCCAACCGTTTTTGTTGTACAAAGTAGGAGAGTGGGGAGCTGGTCTCACAGAGGGTTACACAGAAGCCACGTAAATTGGGGTTTCCATCTAAATGCAGCAGACTATGGGAGGCTTCCTGTTTTAGCTTTGACTGAGCCAAGGATCCATGTGCCAAGAGCTGCACCATCCCCTGGCCACTGGCATGAGCCACGTGGACACTTCTATAGAAACTGCACCCCTCCCCTGCTAGCCCACAGCATCTAACCCCAACCCATACAGTGTTTTCTCTGCCTGTGGTTCCTGACCTCTATGACTAAAGGTGCAGATCCATTTTACTCCATGCAAAGTGCTTAAATGCGCCAAGATACACAGAAAACAGTACCAGCAGCAGCCAGAAATATGGCACAGATGAAAAACAGCGCACTTTCTCAGACCCCTCCCGTTTCACAGAATATTGACCTTTCAGCCCAAATAATGCCCTGAAAGTCAGTATGCCTTTTACATGCCTAAAGTCGGGTATATGCTGTTGTATCCAGATGCTTCAAGGATTTTTGAGTCCCAATATAGCTGAAGAGAGCTAGTATTAGCACTCTAATTTTCCAGTCTTGGCCATCAAGCCCGATATATTAGTACTTATGTTGTTAAATGTCTACCCTAAATTACATAGGTGGTGCACCATGACTGACTCAGTGTTTTCATTTCCTGCCTTCTCACCTCTAAGGAGGCAAATTTCCTTTCTATGAAGAGCCCCCTTTGAATTGAGACTACCTGTGTGAATAAAGGCTTGTTGGATCATGCCTTGACACTGTAAGTCATTTGGGTTGGAGCCCCATCTTCTCACACGGACACAAAAGGCAATAAATGAGCTTATAATCCTGTGAAATCAAACACTATAGTCAAGGCCTCTGCTTTGCCATGTGGGCTCCTTTGGAGATACACCTTGCTCCATTAAGAAGAGTGTGTCTACTCCATAGTTAATATTGCACTAGTAAGACATTAGTAAGAACTGTAAACGTCATGCTGTGCTTGCAGATATATTGTCAAATCAGAATCAGATAGAAAGGTGTAAAATCCTTGAGCAAGGCTGTTCTTTCATGAACTTCAAGGCACATTCAGGTGTTTCTGTCAGAAATCATAGAATGGCTTCGGTTGGAAGAGACCTCAAAGATCACCCAGTTCCATCCCCCTGCCATTGGCAGGGTTGCCAACCACTAAACCAGGCAGTAGATCAGGCTGCACAGGGGCCCATCCAACCTGGCTTTGGACAGCTTCAGGGGGGTGTTCAATTAAGTAAAGGTGTAAATTAAATAAATAAAGCCTTGTTCTTGGCCTGTGCATTTTCCTAGCACATTCTCTGCTGCCTCAGAATCCTCTGGCCCTTTTTCCCAGCTTAAGTATCCCTACTACATGGGCTCATCTTCTTCCAACAGTGGGGTGCTGACACCCTTGGAGCTGGACATGGAGCTGGTGCATTGCCATGGGCTGCTGAAGCGTGAAAGGATATCAGCAATTGCCTCATGCCCTAGAGGAGCAGATCCTGTTGGACAAATGAGAAAGTATCTGGGGATAACCATATAACTAGAATAATTAAACGCTCTTTTATGCTTGTTAAATTCAGGGCTATATTCATGATTTTCCCCTCACCCCAATCAAACTGGGGGTAATTATCTTGAAGGCATCATTACCAGCACTGACTCACCTCTGTGTTTGCATGAGCACAGTGAAGCACTGATGGGTTTTATTGCACGGACATGAATGTAAAAGTGAGTGCAAGGAAAAAGAGAAACAGAATCTTTGCTACAGACAGGCAAGGGAGAATCTTCAGGTGATGAACCAAACTCCCAACTGCTGGGAGATGGCACCACTGAAGATGCTCTGCAGCAGTGTCCAATGGATGCTGACTTCTGCTCAGTGTTCTGACAGAAATCCAACTAAAGGTGGCCACATCAGTGCCGCACCAAGTGGCTTTGGAAATGCTCTTCATTTTCAGATTGGGATTTAATGCAGAACTGGGATTGTCAGACTCAGAGCCTACTTCAAAAGCCTGAATTGTTTAGAACTGGTCACCAACCCTTGGGAGTTCTGTTTGCCCCATGGAAGAAGAAAAGTTCTGGCCTGATATACTTGTCTGCATGCGCTGTTTGGCATCTGTTGCCTTCTCTGCACCAAAATGTGGTGGAGGTTTGCTGTCAGCTGCCTAGAGGGAGCTCAGGAGGGGTGGCACTGGCCTTGCAAGAGCAAGAGTAGTTCCTTTTGAGAACTGAGCACACTTAAACCAATTCTCTCCCGTGGCCTAGCTTAAAAATAAGACCACGTTTCCTTTTATAAGCTCATTCCATCTTGTGAGTTCGCAGCGATCTCCGAAAGGTCGTGCAAGCTGCAATAACAGCCTTTTAGTATTACTAAAATGTTTCAAGTATTTGTGTGATGTGTTGGACACTGCCTACTAAAACATTCACCTAGCGGGAATGAAAACACCCCCCTCAGACACACATCCATCCTGCGGATAAAAGCTCCTTCTAATTGCAGGAGGAAATGTGACATTTTGAACTGGACAGACAAAGGCACCAATAATCCCCAGTGAGGAACAAACTTGCGGGGACCGAGAGAGGAGTGGGCAACCACCACGTCCCAGTCTCAGTGCCAATACTCTGCAAAACAGACTTTTTAATTTAAATAACAGCCTTTCCCCTCCAACACAATTTCCCTTTTCCCATGGAGCAAACACAGAGCAGAGGAGAGCCTGTGTTGGCAGGAAGGTAGGGAGCTGATGTTGTTTGGGACAAATCTTGTCTGCAACACATGCAAACAAAGGGAGGAAATCAGTTTTACATTTATTTAAGTGCTAACATACAACCTAAATACAGTGTATGTTAAATTCATTGCAGGCTGTTGGAGTTCGACTTGGAAAAGGAAAGGACATTAAATGCAGATCTTCAGCTCAGTGTGTGGCCACCATCTAGATGAAATGCCTTAAAACACATTCAAAGACGCTTCAAATGACAAAGGAACCCACAGCCCATAAGTTACTCATCTCTAACTTAAAAATCCTTGCTCCTCTCCACCAACAGCTCCTTCTCAAGCATTTATCTGGGTGATTATGATGTTGCTGTTATTCCTTATCCTACCTCCTTGCACAGACATAGCCCCCTGCCACGGGACGGGGGCTGCTTGGAGCCAGGCTCAAATGGTGCCAGGTGAGTGACAGGATACAGTGCTGGATGCCCACTGCCTTGCTCCAGATTGGCATCAGTTGGGTGGGTTCAAGGCCCTGTGAAAATCCATGAGGAAAGACTGGGTTTTACACCTTGCTGTTCCATGAGACTTAAACACATAGAAAGTGCGACACTCATCAGCACCAGAGTCACATTCAAAGACATTTTCCTGCAGGGAGAAGGCTTAAAGTGTTTCAGAAACCCTGGCAGGGCAGTGCAGCTCCTGACTGTTCTTTTGGGCATCCCAAGATGATAGAATCACAGAATCATTAAGGTTGGAAAAGACCACTAAGACCACCAACTTCAACCCTAATCCATCCTACTGTGTCCACTGACCATGTCCCTCAATACAACATCTCCATGGTTCTTGAACACCTTCAGGGACAGCAACTCCACCACCTCCATGGGCAGCCAGTGCTAATGCATCACCACTGTTTTGGAGGAGAAACGTTTCTTAATATCCAGCCTGATCCTCCCATGGCACAATTTCAGGCCATTACCTCTCATCCTATTGCTGCCACTTGGGAGCAGAGGCCAACCTCCACCTTGATACAACATCCTCTCAGGGAGCTGTAAAGTGCGATGAGGTCTGCCCTGGGCCTCTTCTCCAAACAGAACAACCCCAGCTCCCTCAGCTGCTCCCATCACACTTGTGCTCCCAGATCCTTCACAGCTCCGTTGCCCTTCTCTGGACACACTCAGTATCTTCTTGTAGTGAGGGGCCCAACACTGAACACAGCAATTGAGGTACAACTTTACCAGTGCCAATGCAGAGGGATGATCACCTTCCTGCTCATGCTGCCTACATTATTTCTGATACAAAAAGATGTGGGAGATTCATACAGGCTTTGATACATCCTTCCTGCTAAATCCCCACTACAAGAGGGAGGGAGCTCACCCCATATAGAAGAACATCAGAAGTGCTTTGGACGTGTAAGCCAGCACAGGTGAGACCTTAGGGACAGAAAGTTTCCCATACGTCATTAGGATGGAAACACATGGAAACATGAAAAACACGAGTCCCTGGGACATCTTCATACAACATTGCCAATTTCATTCCTCACTCACCCATGACAGCAGCCAACTTTGATGGAAAAAAGAAAGGAAAATGGGTTTTGAATGGGAGGCATCAATATGAGAGCCAAAGTCTTTGGGTGTTTTGGGTGGGAGGTTCACATCTGCATACCGTAGGTGGCCCACGGCAGGCAGCCACCACCACTGTGCTTCCCTTGCCCACTTTCCCTCTTCATCTCGCTGCTGATCTGCTCTCTCAAGCTTTGAATTTCAGCATCCAGCTGTCCTCAAGGTAAAAATTTGTTGTCCAGGGAGGGGAAAAAAAAAAGAAAGAAAAAAAGGAAAAAAAAAAAAAGTAATTTACTGTGAAGCACTGGCTGAAAATCATTTTCTGAACCACTGCACAATTTTAATCAGACGACCATACTGTATCCAATCAAGGAAGGATTTGCGAGGGGGTGGGGGGGTGTTCACCACGGCCTTCCCCAGAGGACTGTAAATCCAAGCTCTGCTCAGGAAGACGAGAGGTCTCGGGCTTCACAGCCTGCCCAAACCTAATTTGCACTAGAATTACACGGTCATTACTAATGTATACAGTGACTCAAATTGATTACTCTGCTATTAGTAAGAGCAAGGCGCTCACTTTGGTGATGGCAGCTTCCGACAGAGGGGGGAGCATCACAGGGTGAGAACAAAGCCAAGAGGGGACTGTGTGTCTGGGGGGTGAGGGAGATCATAGGGATGGATAAGGCCATGCCCAGAGAGATCAGCATGGTGAAGGGCATGGGAATCACCTACTCAATACAACAGAGATCTCACGCAATGGAAACATAACCCTGGAGGAAAACTCTTCTCTCACAGCCACGAGCAGACCCTAGTTATGTGTGAACACACTTTGTGGAATCTCTCCACGCATTAAAACACCCAAAGACACCAAACACCCAAAGGAACTGGGGAAATTTTGTTGTAGCCTTTCACAGCTGCTGTTACATTTGCTCTACAAGTTATGGAGTGCCTGTGACAAAGCAGGAAGGAAAGGTTCAGAAGTTGTCACCCACGCTAATGTGCAGCAGGCAATAGCTCTGCTCATCTGCCAGCCCTGACGGGCATCAGGGGACTCCCAGGTTCCCCAGATAGGGTGTGAGATCATCTTCCCTTTCAGCACCACCACGGTCTGTTGGCTTTCTCACCTTGCTTTCATGTCATGAAGTTTTAGAATCACAGAATCATTAAGATTAGATTGGAAAATTAATATCATCTAGTCCAACTGTCATACCTTACCATGTTTATCTTGCAGCTTGTAACACTCTGGTATTGCATTCAAACCCGAGCCCACTTTTACAGCAGGACTGTTTAATTCAGCCACTGTTTAATTCTGCCATACAGGTGCTTAGGCATGTCCAGGCTGCACACTGCACTGGGAAAGAGAATCAGCTAGGTCACAAAACAGCCATGTGAGGAGGAATGTGTAAGGTTGGAGATTACAATAGTTATTTTTGAATTTGGGCTTGAAGTTAAGAAGAAATTATTTACTAAGAAGGTGGTAAGACACTGGCATTGCTGCCCAGAGAGCTGTGGATGCTCCATGCCTGGATACGTTCAAGGCCAGCTTGGATGGGGCCATGGGCAGCTGATGGGGGGCAACCCTGCCCATGGCAGAGGATTGAAGCTCAATGATCTTTAAGGTCCCTTCCAACTCAAGCTATTCTGTGATTCTGTGATTTTATGAAGCAGAATCTATGTGTGACTTTAATGAGACTGAGACACACGGCTCTCATTTGGTCTTCCTTTTACTTCTGTAACTTCTGCAATATTGCATTCCCAGGGAGCAAGTCACAAACACCAACCCAGCTACTGGAGATCAAGGCACACCATCTATGAGATATCAAGGCTCTGGTCCACAAAGACACTGGATGGCCTGATCCAAGCTGCCCGGCTCACAGTCAAGGAGACAGGCTGATCTCCTCCAAAGGGATGCATCTGGGATGGGACTTGACACTGTTGGACTCAATGGATCCCTTCCAACACAGGACATTATATGATTCTATTATGGCCTGATTTTTTGCATGGTGCTGTGTGGAGACAGAAGTTGGACTCAACGATTCTTATGGGTCCCTTCCATCTTGGGACATTCTATGACTATGAGCAGCTGAAAGATGCTCGAGAAAAGTATGTAAGGGTTTGTATCTGCTCTCTTAGAAAATACTTATTCTTGGCACAACCAAACTTACCTCTGTGATCACCCAACCATCTCCACTCTGCTCCTTAAGCAGAGCTGGAAGCACTTCATTCCATTTTCCACTTCTCTCCCCAACTGCTGAAGTGCTGGCGGGGAAGCTGGGATGCCAACCACCAGACCTTCCAACCAACATCAAAAGCCTCACATTCAGCTCCTCAAAGTGAGTATTTTGGGAACATTATGTCGCCACAGCCATTAATTTTTCACATGGCGGGTGGGAAACCTGCCCTGTTTGAAGGGCACGGCAGGAACAGCCAATTGCTCTGTAATATTTTACAGCATGGGAAGGGGGGTGACGTTTGTAGCATCCACCCCAGAACATCCACAGAGACACTTCTGATATTTTAAGCAAATACTTCCAGCTGTTGTTCAGCTTTTTCTTCCAAGCCATGGCAAAAGCAGATAAGCCATTAATTGCACAGGCAGATAGCTGTTAGGATGTGTGAGAGAACTGGCTCCACTGCCACTGCGTAGGTGGAGCTGATTAGATGGACCTGAATCAGAAAAAAAAAAAGGAACATTTCCCACAAGGCCGCCGATTGCTGATCTGCTTCGCTGCATGGTGAGAAAAGCTTTTCCTGTGTGACTGCAGGAGAAGACAATTCAAGATTCAAAAATAACAGCAAAATTGCTCTTCAGTTCCCCACTGAGCCAGGCTACTAGCAGGAGTACTTTGGGGTTTATACATCATTCCTCCAGAGTTTCACTGCCAGGCAACAAACACACGGGGACAGGATGGGCATGCAAGGATTTGGGGTTTACTTCCAACAGGTTAAAACGCAGCACCACAGACTGGGTGATGTTAGCAGGACCTCTGGGTCCATTTGGTCCCACCAGAGCCATGTTAGTGCACAGGAAGAGCCCCATGTCCTGGCAGCTTTTGGACATCTACAAGGAGAGCCCACAACTTTCTGAGGCTCCAGCACACTCACGTGGTGCTGCCTGATGTTCAGGGAGACCCTTCTGTGCTCCAGTTTGTGCCCACCGCCTTTTGTCCTGGCGCTGGGCATCACTGACATGAGCTTGGCTTCATCCTCTCTGCCCCTTCCTATCCACTCTCACAGCTAGGTGATGTACTGCCAGTAGGGTCTCTATTTGATCATCTTCCCATGAAAATCAGTTCCACAAAAAGGCTCGTGACCAAAAAAAACCTGTGTGAAACACAGTGCCCATGCCCTCTCTGCTGGACAAACCGGCAGCTTCTACAGATCCTGGGCTTTGCCATTTACAAACTGCCAGTTGTTCTACGGGCCACCCAACTGTCACCATCAGGGAGATGATTCCAGTGATGGACAGAACGCAAAGTTGGGTGTTGCAGCACCTCAGAAACCCTTTCATGAACAAAACCTTCAAGTTTCTGGTGTGTAGGTTTCTCCCCTTCCAGTTGTTGCCTGCTGTATCTGACACATATTACTTTTCTCAGGACAGGGAGTGTTTCTCCACAAGTCAGCACAGCACAACTAGCAAATAAGACCCATTTTTCCCACTGATGTGCAAATTGAAAACCTTAAAATGATGCTCCAAAGCGAGCTGACCAAAAATAAAGAACTAACAACTAAAAACTGCTCCTCGGGAAGTTTCATTTACAGATGCAAAGCAGCAGCACTGCAGGGTTAAATCCTCACCTTGCAAGAGATTCATGAAGAAGCTGGACTCAAAGTCATCTCTGGTGCAGATACACAATTTGTCTGGTCAATCTATGGGCACTTTCAAACATTACTGCCAAAATCCTTGTCCAGGAAAAATGATTTGCTCCATTCTGCCCTGTTGTCAGTACAACGCCTGAAACAATTCATTTTAAATGGGTATCTCAGTAACACAAGCAGAAAGGCAGCTATTACGGGCCAGAGATTCTTTATTCCTATTTCTGGCCACCCAGACTGACACTGCAGAAGCAGCCTGCCACCAAAAGGCCAAATCCCAAAAGTGCATCTGAGCTGGGACTGACTGCAGCACGAGCAGCCCTGAAATAGGGTGAAAGTAGGAGCTGAGAGCCCCTGGGCATAGCAGCAGCTCTCACCGTGATATTACAAACATCACTGTCCCATTCAACACTACATCCACCCTGATTCAAGTCCAGCAGCAACAATCAGGAGTAGGCAGACGATGGAATATCACAAAATTACCATATCAGGGCATGGCCAGTTTGGTTGTCAGCTTCCCTCCCTAGTCAGCTTATTCAGATGTAGGAACAAACACACTGAAACAGCAGAGGAACAAAGGACAGCCTCCTCAGTTTTAAGGACTCCTGGTTCTTAGGTGCATCAGAGGGTTCATACTGTCACTAAAGATGCAAGCAAGCATGCATACACAAGTTGCACACAGTCACAAGCACCACACTCATGAAGGATCTTGAAGCAATTTCTTGTGGAGATGGCTCACCAGGCATGAAAACTATGGTAAGCGGGCCTTGCAGAAGGTCAGCAGGGCAAAGAAAAACAACTGCTAGGGAGCAGCTGCTCTCCATAGCTGGGCTCCATCAGGTGAATCACCCTTGGCACTTCTGCTGCTGCTGTAGTGGGAAGACAGGGAGCTCCTTACCGACAACAGGTTTTTGTTATGGATGGACACATATCTGAAGTACAGAGATCTGTTTTCAGCTGCACCTAGGAGTGTTTGGGCATCTGTCCTCTCAGCTGAAAAAAAATGAATGACAAAGAGGAAGCAGGAAGGTTTAACTAAAACCCTAAGTAATGTAATGTGGAAAAGAGAAAGACAATGCAAACAGCAATGACCAAGTTGCTGTTCCACAAAGGGTGACACCAGTTAATACACACTGACCTCTAGGTTGTGCAAAGCAAGAGTTAGCTTGTTCTTTTTGTGGTTGTTTTGTTACACTTGGTAAAATTAACAACCAAAATTCTGGGCTAAAATTGTAATGAGTAAATATTTTCTAAGGATTTTACCCCATTTATACCCCATTTTCCCACAATTTATGTGGGTAGCAAGCTTCTATGATGGCCTTAGCTGGGAATGCTTCCCTGGTTTTAAAATGTCTGGATTTTGTGAAAGTGTTCTTTGCAAACACAGAAGTATCATGGAAACCATAATCATGTTATAAAGTGATCTGTTTTTGGATAATGCACTGAGCTGAAACAAAGGAAACAAGACTGTTTTTAGAACATCCACACCAGTGATTCACAACATCCAAATAATGCTCCTGATTCATTCTTCATGAAAACAACCCAATCCACCCAGCACAAGATCCTCCTCAGGGAATATAAGTTCTCACCTTTAGAACTGTGAAAAGTTTCTTCCCATAAAGGTTCTTATCATTAGTAAATATTCTTAACATTGCCAATTTTTACACTTCTTTCCAGACAATCCCACAGGATACTGATTTATGTCTGAAGATGTATCCAAGACAGTGAGTGATCACCACAAACCAAAGGAGAGCAGCATTCACCTCTCAAACAATAAACAACACGGATTTATCCAAACTTTCTGATGAAACTGAAACACCAGGCTTACACTAATTACACTGATACATTAGATATAATCTAAAGGGGCAGCAACCTGTGTAAACTCTGCCTTAATTGCTCTGTGTTTTTTTAAATTTGGAGGGCTATATGTAAGTGGAAGAAGCCCACCACAAATGACAACAGTTGACAGCTACTGACATGCTGAAGTATCCAAAGAATGCAAGGTCAGGAGTGGCAAACAAAACAGATTGTCCCTTACCTCAACTACATAAGGATTGCAAGGGATTCAGATTATGCCTTACAAGCCTCTGTCAGAAGAGTTAAATAAAATATTTCTTATTTGATTTAATTTATAAACTTCCAGAAACTACTGTTTCTATAGCATCATACCGAAAGGCAATTGCAGGCTGAATTACATTCAGACACGTTCCAGTTACACTCCCAAGGTGTCCACCATCTATTTTTATTGTATTCCTAGAAGGGATTCCATACAACCCCCAAGTCTGACGTCTGGCTTGGAAAATAGCACAAAGCCTTTTCTGGAGGTCCTGTAATCCATTCATGCCAGAAAGGGGTCATTTTCATTTCCCACACTTAAATACTGCAGCAAACCATGTGCGGGCATCATGTTACACAAGAATGAACATTATTCCAAATCCAACAACAGCCAAATGTTTCTTTGCTGTTTTCCTAATTCAGAAAAGGACAATTTATAAAGACACTTCCTTTCTTTATGCCTTGGCTCCCCTCTCCACTTACAAAAAAAAAGCATCTTCCTAACCAAGTACTCAGCCAGCCCTCCCCTCTCTAGCTGCTATTTGTTTTTCCTGCCGTAATTCTTCCTCCTTCTTCTTGTGAAGCTTTAGAAGATACTCATCAGGCTCAATTCCTGCCTCCTTTAACTCTGACATGGCTTTTTCCAAGCGGTGCAATGTCCTGGCACTCTGCACTTTTCGGGTAACGATGTACAATGTAAACTCCTTGAATCCCATCAGTTTACAGGTGTCCACCTCACAGATATCTTTAACATCTTTGGTTTTGTCCACTTGGGGGAAGAAAACTAAACCTGACATTTTTTCCAGATCTTCAATATTGACTTGGAATTCAGTCAGCTGGTGACTGAAGCCTATGGGATCATTTGGCACCACAAAAGCCCCCAGTACCAAAGGCTCCGTGGATGTTCGGGTCCGCCGGGCAAGGATCACCTTGTAGAGGTGGGATGGCACTGCCACATCATCCTTTCCAATTACCTGTCAAAAGAAACCGATACAGATCTTATCAGTCAAAGGGAAAACGAAGACACGAGACCAATGTGACCACCTCTAAAAAGGAGTCACAAGGTCTAATTACACATCTAAATCACATGCAACGTTATGAGACCAGAAGATGAGATGGAAAGCACAATTTCATTGTGACTTGTCATACAACTGGTCAGGACTGAGCTAGCTGTTCCGTATCTGAATCCCTTTTTCAAGCAGAAAATCAGCAGAGGGTGGTTCACTGCAGGGCCGTTTGGCCACTGCTGGTAGAAGACATTCCCAGAAGTTTCTCAGCCTGTCTCGTAACGCTACTGACCTCACACTGCAATATTAAAAACAACAAAAGACAAAAGCAGACAAAAGGCCAAAAGATTATCCAACCATTGTCTAGATGTTCGGAAAGATCAGTATTCTGCAAGGAGATCTGGTAGAAGAATTAGTTCAATTTAATTATTTTGCTCAGCTGCAAATCAGAGCAACTTCAGTTATAGCTGAAACTGAACTGGAACCGAATCTGAAAAACATATTTGGAAACAGGGAGCCAGCCAAGACCCCGGCTCTATAATCCTCTGGTGCAAATCTGTAAGTGTAACTGACACAAAGGGATGGTAGAGGTTCCTGTCATACTGCATCACACTGTTAACACTATGAACGCTGTTTTTAGTAACAGTGGGTCTATACATTTCACTTGAAATTCCTGGTCTGACAACTCCAAATCACGTACTTTTTAAATGCCCATTTCAAGTCTACTCCAGCTTACGTTCTACCTTCTTTTGTCCCTCTATGATCCTTACACAGGTTGTATTTAACAGCTACATTACCTAAAGAAATATTCTTTTGGGGGCACTTGGATATAAAGTACATTAAGTAAGAAGCAATATTTTGGAAGAGAGAAACAAATGCTTCATGTGATGCACCTTTTTCTCTCACAAATTCACTGTGATTCAACGTAAGGGCTCATACATGTTGGATTTCCTACTGTCATTCACATCGGGATCCAGAAATTTAACTGAAGCAAAAGCAGATGATGAGGACTTTGAATTCACATGAAAGCTGCTACGAACTCACACATTTACAATGCATATACCCCCTCTCTGTCTCAAAAGTTACACACATATTCATGACAAATGTAATTTTTCCAGCAGTCAAATGAGTCCAGCATGCTCATGCATGCACTGCATTAGGCTTTTTCCCACCCCCCTCTGCAATACTACTGAACTGATTCTGCTAGGCTGATAAAGTACAACAGGCTCACACAGGGGAAGTTTCAGCTTTGCATAATCCATAATCCTTCTGTACAATCATCTTTCTAAACACTGTACTTTTTCTTCTAAAGGCAACAGAAGAAAAAGATGCAGGCTCTGTACAAGAACTACAAAGGCACTGTGTTTTTAAATGCAATCCCGTAATATGGTTCTATTTGCAACACTTGCAAAGGCAAATACTGCTTATTCTTTTGACAGCTTTTGTTAGATGCAATTAAAATACTATTTCAGAGAAAGCAGGAATTTATTTCACTGCCAGAATCTATCACATTAATTGGAAGTACTTTGCAAACTATGCTGGTACATCAGTTTAGTCATGCTCTGTCCATTCAGATTCAGTATAACTCAACCCCAGAAGAAACACTTTCCATGTACACTTTGTTTTGAGAGCGTTCAGCACTTCTGCAAAAGGTAATGCATTTTTTCAAACTGAAATTTGCCTGTGGTACTGAAAAGTTTCCTGCAGTCTGCTCCAACTGTTAATTCATCTCAGCTGCGAATTTTAGTGCTTGAAGTGTCTCCTACCTCTGCTGTCAGTTCTGTAAGTGACAGCTCCTGAAATCTTATTGGACCGAAACTGGAGAAAGAGCCTCCAGGAGAAAGGCAAAGCCCTAACAAAGTCTGTTTATTCCATGACTTGTACTTGATCATAGTAGTAACTTCACTGGCAAATGCACTCTTAAGATTTCTCTGCTCTGTTACCGAAAACTGAGCATTCCTCCCCCCTTCCCTCTATGAGGCTGTTTAACAGCACTGTTCTAGTTTATACTTTCGTACAGCAATGATCTTGCTTTTCCTAAATAAAGCTTTGCTTAGACATCTAGCAGCCACTGAAACTGGTAAGCAATAAATAAATGCCTTACGCTAAACCTACTTTCCTTTTCAACGATGACAGAAGTCTTGATAGGGAAATGAGAGCTCCTGAGTGTCAAAGCACTTTGCATTTAGCATTTTCAGTGTGGGTGAAACCAGGGTTACAGCTCCTCAGGATCAACTGCATAAGTAATCAAAACTGACTGATGTACTGGTAGTTTTAAAATACACTGAAAAGTCAGCATCAACCCACTGCTATACCTGGTGGGTTAAAACTGAATTATAAAAATGAATGGTGCTGGAGTGTAACTTACTTGAGAGAGCGGGTGTTCAAACTAGGGGGACGCATGCCATGTATAGAGGGTGGGAAGAAGGGAGCTAAGCAGCATGAAAAGCCCCAAGGGGTGTGAGGAGGAGGGGATTCATTTTTCCCTATTCACCCAAGAGCAGCAGTGGGTGATGCTGCTGAAGGCAGGGGTTTCTTTTCTCTCCCTGGAGTACGGGAGCTGGCAGAGCCCGTGCTACACTCCCACCTGCTGCTCACACCCAGGGCAGGGCAGAGGAGAAGGAAGAGGCTGTTAAGCTGCACTGTTCCCTCAAGCTGCTGCAGCTCCCTGGGAGAAGCGAGCACACAGAGAGCACACACCTTGCTCCCCAGGCTTCCCTGGGCCAACCACCTCCTCCTCAGCAGCACTCCTGTGTAGTGTGGCACATTCTTTCCCAGGGCTCCCACGTATTCACCCCCCCCAGTATGAATACAAATATATATCCTAGGTCCTCTTTAGCTGACCCCTTTCCCCTTCTCAAAACTTCATATACACACCAGCATCCTCTGCCTGCTGTATAAAAGACAAGAGGAAGTGAGAACATGCAGATGGAGCTGCAATGAGCATCTCCAATTAGGGGATATGTGGCATGTGTAAAGCAAACAGGTGAGTGTGTTGAGTGAAACTAGAAGAGGGAACAGGGGATTGAGTCTGAGGACAGAGTGGGTGGATAGAAAGGCTGGGGAATGAATAGAGCTGCATGTAGAATACTTAGGTATGAAATGGAAATGCTGAATGCCTGGAGTGGGTGTTAAGGGAAAAAGAGACCCTATGCTTATGTAATATTATGCAAATATATATATTCTATGCAAAATAATGCACATTTATGCATAGTATATGAAGAAAGGAAGAAAAGAACGAAAGAGAACTAGTTTGAGAAAAAGGCAGCGTTGGCATTTGGAGAAAAGCAGCTCTAAATACAACTCTGCTGTATACAGATATATACAGATATATACAGATCTATTTAGTTGTACACTACAGGCAAGAGCCATACATGTAATTTATGTACTATGTCAGTTTCATGCAAGTTCTTTTAAGAATTTAAATAAAATTTAAATAGTGCACAAGCTTTATCCCAATCTTCTGAATAGCAATAAACTACTCCTGCCATTACTTTGCTAAGTTCTGATACTATAAAAGTGATTAAGACGAACTCCAGTCTGCCAAAGGCTGGAGTCCACAATTTCATCCTTTCCTTACCCAAACAAGTGTAGCTCTGCCCCCAGTTCATTCTTCTGATAGGGAATACCATCGAGAAAGGAAACGGAGTGTGCCTGACAAAGAATAACTGTGTTGGTTGGTTTCTTTTTCCTGAAGTTTAACACATAGGTGAACTGCACACAGATGCACTCCCAATAATCTATGCTGTTAATGATTCCTGTTAAAAAAATAAATGTTGAGCACGTGGTAGTATTTACATCATCGTGCTCTGTAATAAATCACAAACTGCTCTTCCTTTGGAGTAGACACAGAAGGTGCGTAGGAGTACAGAGATGTCCCCCATACACAGCCCAACAGTGTGATTCCAGAGAAGTGAAGTTTGCAGCTGAAGCTACAGGTAAGAAAAGCAAACTCAACAAATCATTTGCTATTGCCACCTAGAGGATTTTCCTACTGAACTACAATAGTCTGAATCACTTCTTTAACCTGCACCACTCATTTATCTTGACGCATGCCAAACAGAGGCAGAGAGCTTATACCCCTATTGTAACAGAAGAGAAAATAGGTTTAGATTACCCATGCACAGATGTTGACTTTGATTTGTGCCAGTCTACCCACAGGCAGCACACGATCTTTCAGCAATCAATGCCCACAACAGCTATCTGTTCCAGCTGGAAAACAGCAAGTTTTTAATAGTATATTTGACTCAAAAACACCTCACGTGGTAATACTGCCTAGAAAAATACAGCTATGGCGTACTGAAAAACAATGCTGTGCCACAAGCTTTCACTCCACACTGAGAACAAGCCACAAGGTGAGTTCTCTTTATTCCTGCAAAACTTTCATAGAATCATAGAATGGCCTGGGTTGAAAAGGATCACAATGATCATCTAGTTTCAACCCCCTGCTGTGTGCAGGTCACCAACCACCAGCCCAGGCTGCCCAGAGCCACATCCAGCCTGGCCTTGAATGCCTGCAGGGATGGGGCATCCACAACCTGCTTGGACAACCTGTTCCACTCACTGTGTGAAGAACTTCCTCCTAATATCCAACCTAAACCTCCCCTGTCTCAGTTTAAAACCATTCCCCCTTGTCCTATCACTGTCCACCCTCACAAACAGCCGTTCCCCCTCCTTTTTATATGCTCCCTTCAAGTACTGGAAGGCCACAATGAGGTCTCCCTGGAGCCTTCTCTTCTCCAAGCTAAACAAGCCCAGTTCCCTAAACCCTTCTTCATAGGAGAGGTGCTCCAGCCCTCTGATCATCTCACTTTGCTAAATCTTTTATCTTGCCTCAAGACAAGAAAAAACAAAAAAGCACTCTTAGTTTGAGTTCTCTTTTAAACATATTCCTTCCCCATCATCATTTGGGATACCAAAGTGAGATTTCAGATACTACTTTTCTTTTTTTGTTTTCTATTTGTTTACTGTCCTAACCTCTTGGAGCCACTCCGCTCGTTCCCTCTGGTTTTGCTTTGCTCTTGTTTTCCTTGGTGATCTCGTGCTGGCTGAAGCTCTCCCACTGAATCGGTGTCATCTAACACTGCAACATTATCATAATGTCATATTTGGCACAGCGCTTCTTTCTTTTCTATTACTGACATTCCACAAGCGTATAAAAAATTTGTTATGCTCAATGTTATTCCCAATTAAGTGTGGACAACGGTCACAAGGATGGGCCATTAAAATGCGTGCAATTCCTGACATCTGGAGATGTTTGCACACTGCTAAAACAAGGAACGTGTTGGTTAGAAGTTCTGCAGACTTAAGGAGCTCACAGGGACCGACAAAGATTAAGACAGAAGCAACAAGATTTCTCAGAACAGAGAGAATTCAGTAAGCTTTGGTAAATTCAGTCTCACGCTTCAGTCTCTCGATGGGGATTCTTCCTAAGACTGGCTTTCTGCATAATTTTGACCAAACCATTTAACTGTTCAGGCCTGTGTTTTTTAAACTGGAAGGACAAATCTGATATTTGCAAAGTGCTAAGGTAACACAATGAAGCATGAAGTCATTTGCCAATGACATAATTTAAGCTTAGGGCACTAAATAATGTCACTTTCACGAGGGCAATCAGACAGGAGGAAGCAGTCCCTAAAAGTGATAGTTTGGGTTTTATGGGAAAGTAACTTCCATTTTACATGAACAGTTTAATAACAGAATACTTATAAGAAGAGCAGAATCGTTGCTCTTATTAGGAATCCTAAAACAAAAGTTGCCTTATTTTCCTTTTATACTGCGCTTGTTACAAGTTTCTTACCACTCTGGGCAGCTATCTTCTTTTAAAAGAAAGGACTCACGAATTTCCAAGTAGTATTTTGCCACCTAGCGACTACAGAACGAAAATCAGCCACGAAGAAAATTAGCCAAAGGGATTTGTCTTTTATCAGTGAGTGCCAGCACTGGGTTGGCAATTATCTGAGATTCCTGTAGAACCTGGTAAACAGAAATCATACTCAATCATGATTTAACTGCCAGCACACATGGAAGAGGAGTTGCATCAGAGCATCCCAACATCAAATGCATTAAAGTGATAGCTCCAAAAACTCCCTCTGCACTCTAAACTCTCTGCATAACGACCAGAGTTTAGAACAAAGCCACCGTACCACAAGGCTGGAAACAAGCAAACACCCAATTCCCCACAGAACACTGCACCTGGCCATTAACAAAATTAAGATTCTGTCACATTCCTTGAAGTAAAATTTCAAGGGCATCTTTCCATCATCCCAGATAAAACTGCAGCTCTCTCTGAATAAAGATTTGCTCTGTTTCAGCTGTAACTTATGGCATGATACTGACCAGACCCATCACATGTTTTGTTGTAGGTGAAGTATCATTGCTGCTGATACCACCTCAGTTTTGACAAACAGGAGCTTTATTAAAAATTGCTATTAAATTCTGAATAGAGACAGATTGACTACCAAGCAATATAAAAAAAAATCCCTTTGCTAACAGTGTAATTCTGCTTAGTTGATTGTTGCTGCAGCATTAACTGCCTTCACTCTGACTCATTCTGGATTTGTGTTAGGCAGCACTGATTCTGTTGATAAGTGTTTTTTCCTCAATATGTGATAAAACTTCATCAGATAGCATTGAGAAGAATTGAGAGGTATGAAAGCAGTCCCAGTAATACGGAAAACACAGATTAAAAAAAAAAAACAAAACACATTAACAAACTGCTACAGAAATTCACAGCCAAGTTCCCCAAATGCATTTCAGGAAAACTTGTTATGGCTGCTCTGACTGCCACTGCCAAATCACTCAGCAATCTCAAAAAGGAAGGAAAAAGAGACAAGAGATTGGAAGGAAAAGAAAAGCTGTGCCTAATAACAGCATTGAAAGACATCTCCACTTTTTTCCTTTTTTAAATAGAGTGTGTATATAGGCATTCCAATGCCATATTTACATGATGACAGACTACTGCTCCCACACACTCCATTTAGGTTATACTTAACACGAATTAATACCCAACCCACTGTAGCCCCTATCACCATGCTCTTCCTATAACCAAAGAACCTTCAGGAGGGGTACAGTGCTAAATAAAAGCAAGCCCGTAAATATATCCTGCACCTTTGGTGTCTCTGCTCCTCCCATCTCAACCCAGTGTCTATTATTTTCACTTGTACATCATGTCTAAATTTAGGGCTGACAGAGCTCTAGTCACTGACACCAGCTGATCTAAGATCTAGGCCTTTAAGTTTTATGGGATGTTTGTACCAGGCCTACATCCATAGGGGGTCTGTGCAGCCCTGAGTCCATTTGGATCAGCCAACAAATAGCAACAGTCCCCAGGCTTATTTCCAGCTTTAACAAAAATTGCTTCTCTCATGTTATGTCAGCTAGAAGAGAATCTCTGCTACTTCCTGACTAGGGAAAACCACCAAGTACCACCTTCTACTTGAGAGCAGCACTGTGTTTCCCAGGGACTTACTTGCTACAGCAGTAGGTGACAAGTACGTGTGCCTTCTGGTACAGCTGCTGTGCAACCCCTGCCCAGCAATTATTCCATTAGGAAAGCAATTATTCCATTTTGAAAATTAACACGAGCTCAGGATATCACTAAGAAGTAGAAGAAAATGTCTTCTTCAAACAATAAACACATAAACAGTACTTTCCCTCATCAAGCATCACAAAACTGTTCTTACTGTTTACTATGACGGCACAGGGGGGAGAAGAGGGTAAGGAGTTGAGCATGACCCAGTAGAATTACTGCAAAAATCTGTATTTCAAACTCCAAATCTGCTGACAGAGAAAAATCACTGAAGTGACAGTCACTGGGGAAGAATAATGTATAAAATGAGATGCTGTCGTTTTGATTTTGATCCGGACAAAGATAAAAAACCTGCATCTGCCTCTCAAATGACACAGAACAGATTTTTCCTGTTGGCATTCTATTTTACATATATTCTCAAAAATGTATTTTTCAGATACCAAGCACGGTCATCCATCTACTCTACGCAATAAAAGCCACTGCTGGAGACAGATGAAATGACAGATGAAATGACAGAACATATCTGAGGATACAGCAAGTTCAGCCAATAGATAGAACAGCGCTGGCATCTAAGGAGTTCAAGGTTAATTCCCTTTCTGGAATTAAACAGCAAATGGTACCAGAGTCCAAGCAGGAACTGGGAACAGTGCCATGGCCGATGCTCTGTTTTTCCTCTATAGTGATCTAAAAATAACTTTTTTGGATGTCTGATGAGAAAAACACCAGCTTGTAAAGCCACGGATACATATTTCCTCACTTCTTTAGCCAAAAACAAGGAAACTGCAATTGAACAGAGGATCTGAAACAAATCAATGCAAACATTCACTGTAGTTTTCTTTTTTCCACAGGTCTGGTCCTGAAGGAGGAGAAAAACATCAGAAAGGAGCTCAGCCTTAAGTTACATCAACAGATTATACGTTGTGAATTTCAGCACTTTCACGTACACCACAGCACTTTCCTTAAACAGCACATACAAAGAAGGACACCTTCCCATATCAGCTTCATAAGCTGAAAGAATGAGGACTAAAAGCCTTCCTTTTCTAAGTTCTTTGTTTGAACCCAATACAGTTCACTCCTGAATGATGTCTAAGAGCTGTGTTCCCTTCCTGTTCTGCTGAAACACTCAAGGATTCTTGGTTTGGTGCAGACTACCAAAATCAATGACAATTACACCTGAGATATGTTTGAAAAGAACTTCTCTCCAGTGCTCTGACAGGTTATGCTCGCTCTTCTTAGAGTGTATGATGATACAGAGAGGAGAAAAACCCACCAAAACATACCTTTCCACTCTGAACTCTTCCTAAAAGAGAACTCCTCTGGCAAACAAAGGAAGTTATGCCATGAAGAGATTTCAAAGTAACAAAACAATTCTCACTCTGTATTTATTTATGCTTAGGAGTGTACTCCAAGAGGGTCCAACCCAAATAATGGAGCCTTTAATACAACACCCCCCACACACACATAACACCCCCCAAAAAAAATCTAACATTCCACCTGTGGGCAGCACCGTCTGTTCTTAAATACAGCTCAAACACAAGTCATTCTAAAGAATGAATTTCATCTTAGGGAGATGAGTGAAGGATTTATGAACGTGGCCAAATGGCGGAATGAAAACACAAATCTGATCATTCCACCGATTTCAATTCCACGCTGAACTTCACTTCGTAGTTTATATTAAAACCAAAACTGATAAAACATTCATAAAAGATCAGAGTTGTCATCAAACCCAGAGATGATGAAGACAAGAACAGAACGGTACGATAATCAAAGCAGCAAGGACATTTTGTGCCTCTGCTATCACAGTATCAAGTTACTTTGAATAAAGGCAGTAAGATGCAGTGCTTGCCCTTATTTCTACCTGCAGAACACTAACATTTACATTTCAAAACCAAAATGTGGAGCCACGATCATTTTTCAGAGAATGTAACCTCAGTAAACGCTTTCTACAGAGAAAAATTAGAGGAAGATGACTGAGATTAAATCGAATCAGTACATAGGTGCAGTTGATAAATGATTCAACTGCTTCCTGGAAAATCATTTTCAGCTATAACATTTCCAAGTCAGCTCAGGATTTTCAGCTCAGTGTAACACTAATATGCATTTTTAAGGATAAAAATAAATGCAATACCCTGACAACTTCAAGGGAGACAATTCCAGCAAGCTCTGCATAACTCTAGGGAATTCTTAGGGTACCATTCCATGCAACACCTAACCAAATGCTCAGCTCAACGTTGCTGAAAGAGAACATCTCCCTCGTGTGCTTCTGCCACGTTCTGTTACCAGCATGCACTCAGCTCCTTTGTGCACTGATGCATCTTTCAACAGCAGTAGAAAAAAAAAGGGCCAAAACCCAAAGAAAAAAATCGGATAAGGATGGTTCTCTGTTGCACTAGTTAATCAAGCACCTTCTGGAAGGATGTGACAACCAACGTGTGCAAACAAGGTCAAGGACCACTAAGTATCATAGGCAGTAGCAAAATCAACATGCTCTCCTTTAGGTGGCAAGGAACCAAAGCCAGACTGAAGTCAGCTTTGCCACTAACTTATAACATGACATCGAACATGACCCCTAACTACTACTTATTATCCACCTGACAGTGAGCACAGTTGTCATTTTCCTCACATGGCTGCAGCAAGAGCTGGAGTTTGGAACTGCCACCAGGTATGAAAAAGGTGCACTATCACCACTGTACTTTTATGTGCATAACATACGACTGTTTGGGAAAGAAACAAGCAAGCCAGCCAGCCAATATATAAATAAATAAATAGACAACCACTGCAACAAAACAAAAACCAAAGTTGTGATTTCATCACAGTCAAGGTTATAGACATGTGGGTGATATATGGGATAGATTTAAAAAAAAAAAAAAAGAAAAACATAAAAGTGACCATTAAAAATTAGATTCTTCCCCAACTGCGTTCCAAGCTCAGTCAAACAGAAATCAGCTGTACATTTATACTGGAGAAACAGCGCCTAAATCTTAGAGCTTAACAAGCCACCATTAAAATATCAACATCTCTCCCTTTTGCAACTCTCACTTGCCTTTGAAACAGGGTTGGGTTTTTTTTGCTTTTTTTGTTTGTTTTTTGTTATAGAAGCAAGCTACTCCTTAGGGAATGGGCTGGACAGATGTATCACTTGCAAGCTGAAGCTGAGGTTAATCTGAATACTTATTTTCAAGGCAAAGTGTTTCTTCAAGAGGTGCAAAATACTGTATTTATTATTTGCATTATGCTAGCATTTAACAACTGAAAACAACAATATGTCATTACATAGGGGCAGAAGAGTGTAGTAAGGTCCTTTTAAAACCTTACTATGCACAGATCCCTCAGATGTGTGAACACATGCTCATAAGGATTAAATCAAGACAAGTAACAATAAATTCACCTCTCAACATGATAGCTTCTCCTATTTGTCAGCGATGGTTTAGAGTCTGCGCATGATGAAATGCAGATCTTCAGAGTATTCAAAGCAAGTAATAAAAATGGGAAGGTACTAATATTCAGGATCAGCAGTTACACCGTATTCACCTAATGCCTCCCAAATGAATGAGGTCTTGTAATTGATGCTGATATTCCTAGATGGGTCTTTGCAGCTGAGATTTAAAGTGATGCATATGGGGTATTAGCAAGCAACTGTTTCTGAAACTGTTTTTTTGTGGGTCACATGCGTTTTGCAATCACTGTCAACCCAACAGCATATGTACCTACCTGGTATGTAACACACTTCTTTCCATCGTCATTTGTTTGAGGCAAGGTCAGAGGTCCAGAAACCACCCAAACATCCTCAAATCTTTCCGTCAATTCCCGACAATACATTTCCATTCTGAAACACATTTGTTAAATCGTGAGATTCTTAGTTCAAACGGTTCTACCACATAACTGGATTGGTGTGATCCCCTTAAGGAATCAATGCCCTGCCACAGACAGTTCTTTCTGTAGACTCATAGAATGGCCTGGGTTGAAAAGGACCACGATGCTCATCCAGTTCCAACCCCCTGCTGTGTGCAGGTCACCAACCAGCAGACCAGGCTGCCCAGAGCCACATCCAGCCTGGCCTTGAATGCCTGCAGGCATGGGACATCCACAGCCTCCTTGGGCAACCTGTTCCAGTGCCTCACCACCCTCTGTGTGAAAAACTTCCTCCTAATATCTAACCTAAACCTCCCCTGTCTCAGTTTAAAACCATTCCCCCTTGTCCTATCACTGTCCACCCTTGTGAACAGCTGTTCCTCCTCCTATTTATACTCTCCCTTCAAGTACTGAACGGCCACAATGAGGTCTCCCCAGAGCCTTCTCTTCTCCAAGCTAAACAAGCTCAGTTCAACCTTTCATCATAGGAGAGATGCTCCAGCCCCCTGACCACCTTAGTGGCCTTCCTCTGGACCCGCTCCAAAGAACTTATGAAAATTCCCTCCTGATATTTTTTGCTAAGTCTACTTAATGCTTTTTTGCATAAAACTGATTAAAAATTAAATAGTTTTTCCTGAAACAGTAACATCGTTTTTGTTTTCTAAACTAGCTAATTTGTATTATAATTTATCCTCCAAATAAAAAGGTGCTTCTAGATCCCACTGTGTTTTATAAAATGGGAGGTTATAGCCTCGCTTTGATCTAACATCCTAAACACCACAGAAGTCACGTTAAGAGAGTTTCATCTCCTTCTCCCTCCTGTTCTTCATACCTATCACTTGGGCCACCTTCAGCACTCCTCATCTCCTCATAACTCCGAGTAAAACCAGATAGTGAGTTAACTGAATTCACACAAAGCAGAATGAGCAGGAATGACACCCTCCTTCCTCGGCTTTCCTGGGGATGAGGCACCAGTGTTGGCAGAAGGTGCTAGAAGCAGATTAAATTGTGGGGATGACAGTGCCAGGGGAGATACTGAAATGCTCCCCATTATTTCCTCATCAGGCACCGATTTTGCTCACAAGAAATAGAGTGATTCCAGCCCTAAATTGGTTCAAGCACCCAGCTTTGGTATAAGGAAACGTTATGCTCAAATATTTGGGGTGTTAAAATAATACAAAAAACATCTCTTAAAATGTTATTGCATTTTATTTGTCCATAAAAGAGCATAACCTTACTGAATGCCTCATATGATTTTATATGCATTCTTGTAAAATCAGAATGCAGCGTGTTGTTAACGGTGATACATTGTTAATAGACTTTTAGTACAATGCTGTACATAATTTTGCTAACCTTCCCTTGAGCAAACCTTGTAAAATTCATCGTTTTTCTCTCCTGTTTCCAAGTCTTCACTATTATCTAAGTCCTACACAAGAAGCACAGAATGCCTTCTAGTTCTATTAGAGTGGGAATGTCTCTGCACCGGGGAAGAAAAGAAAAAAATCTTACACAAAGAAAGATGCATCTTCCACTCACTGCATTCCAAAGTTGATTCAGCCAGAGTTCATGAGACACAGAGAACTTTGCCTGACCACCACTTGGAAGCCAGCATTCCAACAAACACCTGAGCTGTGACCTCAAGCAGTCACAGCTCAGGAGGGTGCACTCAGTTCTTCTATTCAAAGTCAACAAATGTCCTTGTAGTCTGATACTGGAAGTGCTTCTTTTGAGGGGGGCACGGGAGGGGAGAGAGATTAAAACTAAACCTGAACATCTTAAACCCCTTCCTCACTTTCACTGAGCTTTCCTTAAGGAAAGTTTAAGTTACCAGGCTTAACTTGCCTGATAACTTCACCCACATCAGACAGAATAAATTTTATTCTGAATGCACAGAGATGGTTGTCATGATCCCTCCAGATAGCCCATAAAACACTTTAGAATACTTTGATATGAGGAAGCTTTATAAACACAACATTTTGGCCTGATGCTTTTCACTTATTTCTCTCATAAGCAATTTCTCACCTGTTCCAAAATCCAGCATTATTTTCATAGTTCTGAGGCACAATGTTAGAGAGATAAAACGTTTCAGCCATGGCTCTCTGCATAAAGAAAGAAAACAGTATCATTTCATTCAAACATCTGAGCTACAAATACATCTCAGAAGCTTCTGGATCACAAACCATTTCTATGTAGTTCATTCTTAACATCCACATAAAAAACCTAAGTCAAAATAACTCGAAAAACAGATTTGGACTAAGAGGAGCATAACCTAAGGGCAAAAAAAGAGCGCTCAACTACACACACATGAGAAAATATAGGAGAAAACAATGCACAGCCTTAACCCAGAATCTTCATAGGTTCTGTGCTTGTCAATGCTTTTCAGATATTCTTCATCAAAGCAAAGGGGCTGACAGAACAGGCAAACACTATCTGCATTGACTGAGCTGTGGAATTAAGATTTTACAACCCTGCTTGTATTGGGAAGACTGTATTATGCCAGTGCACTTCAAACCAGGAGGAGGATCATTCTGTGCAGTTAGCTCACCTGCTAGAACTCCCCAGGTATCACAACCAACCACACAAGGACACTTCCAGGAGGAATAAAATGAGTGGTTCTTTCATTCACCCCGTGCCACTGTGCTGCTGCTGTGCCCCAGAGTGCAGAGCAGAAATACAAATTCAAACTGCTACTTAATTGACAAATTGCCTGCATTAGGCACATTTCACAAGAGGATCCAATAAATCCAAGCTGCTTTGTTTGGCAGCCAAGGCATTAGGGCATGCCTTTCTTACATCTCAAACAAATGGCAGGTGAAGACATTTTATAGACTGAAAGAACTATGGCAAAAGAAGGTTCTAATTTACCTTGTGCACACTGCCAGAAAGGAAAAAGCTTTGTAAATCATCCAGTCAATCCTCTTGCCAATGTGGGATAGTACTTAACAGTACATTTGCTTTGCACAATCTAGTCTTAAATGCTTCAAAACCTGTTGGCCAGAATGAAGTCATCTTTCCTCGTCTCCCTTTAACCTGAGCTTCAGAGGATACCTCTGTGGTTTGGCTGGTGAACGTTCTCACCTTTGTTACACTGACAACGTGACATACAAGAGGATGAGGAGAGTTGTTCAACACTACACAGTACTAAACATTTATTATCTCTGCCAGACACGCTAACCTAGGTCTAATTCAGTGCAGAGAGGTACGTCAATACAGGACAATCAGGGCACTCAATTTAGACCCTCAAAGTACAACAAGAGCATCCTACAGCACCCAGGTTATGAAGAGTCCAAGTTGAGACCTGTGTTTCAACAGGGACCATATTCCAACTCACAACAAGCAGCAAACAGAACACGATCCATCACTTCTAAGGGTCATTTGACCCTTTCTGAGAGAAAAAAAAAACCAAACATGGTTTAAAAAAAATAATACAAAATTCCTACTGTTGAAAATTTGTTATCTCCTGCTGGTGCCATGTGTCCTCGTGACCACCCGCTCCCAAGGTAGTCTTCATTGACAGCACTGAACATCAGAGGGATGTTAGGATCTGGTCTGAATTTACAGTGCCTTCGGTCTGCATTGCCTAAGGAAGAACACACTCAATTGTTATCATTAGGTTAACAACAAACATCTCCCCACACCACCCACATTTAAGGACTCAACCCAGTTTGAACTGATTCTAAATGAAGTATTTTTCTCCTCAAACACTGAAGAGAAGGATTTTCCTCATGGACCTCAGCTCCAGTTCTACATTCTCTCCCCTTTTTTCCCTGCTACAGACTCACTAACATGCTTTCTGTTTTACAGAGATAAACAAAAGCAAAATACTTTAGCCTTATCATAAAGGCAGATGAACATTAAAGGTAAGACCATTAAAGATGCAAACCAACATAGAAACTCTCTTTAGGACCGCAAAGATACACAGACCCTCACCAGTTTCATTTCAATGTCTGAGCAAACTACAAGCATTTCTTCTTCTTCCAAGTCTAGCCAGGAAGGAAAATGGCTGTGTTTCAAGAAAGTTACAGTTGAAGAAATTAACAATGTTCTTTTGAGTAGGTTATTTCTTCTTCACATACATAGAAGAGCTCTCCTGTTCCTCTCCAGGATTCCTGTGATGCCTCTCCAGATAGATGGATGAAATGCACAAAGATGACTATGCTCGAGTCTTTTGAAGCCATCTATCTTTTGAGATAGAAGGAAGCTCCCACTTCTCTTTTTTTTTTTTCTTCTCTTTTTTTCCATCATATAATCTAAAGGCAGAATGTTTTTGTGGCAAATACAAAATTGAGTTATGCCCTAAATCTCAGATTCAATAGTTATCAAATATAAATCTTGAGATGAATGCCTCATGATGTTTAACTTCAATTTGCTGTTTGCTGCATCTGATCACTTGGAAAGCATTTTAACAATTCAACTGTTAAGTCCTGCTTGAAAGTAAGCCTGGAATTACTGCTTTATTCTCAGAAAGAAGTGGAATCGATGCTACTTAGGGGTTGGCCATAAATATTTTCAGGATCACCATTTTAATTTTGAAAGGTAATTTGAAGACAATGATTAAGATATATTTAGAGAGCTACTGCTTTCATAAAACATTTTACAATTACACAGTTATCTCCATTATTAATATTTGCTGCATAAAGACTGAACTAATGCTATAAACTTAATTTATAATGACTGCATGCTATTCATATTTCATTCAGCTCTGACAGCAAAAATCACTGAGCATTTGTCTTGCATAAAGAACAAGGGAGAGTGTATTAGATAATGTACATAAGAAAACATAGCAGAACTGCAGGGAAGTAGGTAATGACTGCAGGGAATAGGTATGCATTATCTGGCTTTGAACAATTGTAACTGTTGGTGCCCTCTGCTCCATTTTCATCTCAAACACACATTCATCTCTTCTTTCCATTCTGAGAAAACCTCTTCAAGATCTATAGGCAAAACTGTCTAGCTATTAGAGGCATTGACTCATCTGGGGCAGTAGCTCAGTTGACACAGACTGGCCCACTGAACTAACTACATGAGCTAAGGAAGAGAGCAACTCTGTGGAGTTAAGCAACAAGACTGAACTTTGCAGGTCTGAATCATATGAGAAAGTTTAATTTTCAGCTTTATTTTCTTTGCATTCATTTTGAACAGATGGAAGCTTCATTCCAGCAACATGTCTTAGACTGTTTATGCTGATACATACAGCTACGTTGATCTGGTGCTTTCTGACTTTCACAGAAATTCTCACTGAAAGCTGTAGTTCTTAGAACCACAGAATCATTCAGGTGGAAAGAGACCACCGAGATCATCTCATCTATCTATCTACTCATTCTCACCACGCTCACTGGCCCGTGCTCCTCAGTGCCATATCTCTGGTTTTGGAACACCTCCAGGGATGGTGATTCCACCACCACCCTGGGCAGCCTGTGCCACTGCATCACCACTCTTCCTGAGAAGAAACATTTCATGATCTCCAGCCTGCACATCCCCTGGCATAACTTGAAGCCATCACCTGAGACCGACTGCCATCTCTTCTTCATTACTCCCTTTCACATGCAACCCTTGGGCTGAATGTGTCTTGCAGGCCTCAGGACACTGATGTACAATACCAGACTAATGCAAACAAGCAAACAAAGCGCTATATCTCTTTTAATTTCACTATATACATCAACCTTAACACTGTAAAGGAGCTGACACCCATCCAGAAGCCCACTGCCTCTCATAGGACCCCGAGTGGATTGAAAAATCCGTATCTAGAGATCACTACAGGTTTTTTTTTTTCTCCCAGCATGTTCCTGGGTCCACCTTTCATAGAGTGCAAATCTCATTCCAGCCTCTGTAAGTGAAAGGAAATAAAGACCCACGTACCCAGCATCTTCTGTTTTGAAATATGTTCAATCACCCATCTAGGCACCCGCTTTGCCTGGTCATAAGACAGCGCATGATTTGTGTAACATCTGGTCTCTGTTCCAGCTTCAGGGAATCCGTATTTTTCCAGCAGAGACTCTTCTACAGGTTCTAAGGAGAAAAATAAACAGAAACTTAAACCCAATCCACCCCACCGGGCCCACGTGCCACATCCCCACGGCTCTGCAACGCCGATAGGGGCGGCGAGCCCCACCAGCCGACGAGCGCCGCTCCACACCTCTTACCCTCGGGCAGGGCTCGCTCGGGGCTCGGCTCCGCTTGGCTCTGGCTCCGCAGGAGCCGCCACGCTGCCCAGCACGAAGCGGCGGCGCCCGCCGCAGCCCCGCAGATGAAGCCGCCCAGGAAGCGGCGGTGGCGGGGCACGGCCGCCATGTCGGAGGGACGGAGGGAGGCGGTGCTGCGCTGCAGCGCCCTCTGTCTGCCCGCCATGGCAGCGTCAGCTCAGCTCCGCTCTGCTACAGCAGTGCGCTGCTAACGAGGGGAAGAAGGAGTTCCTCGAGAGCTGTAAATAACGCGGAGGAACAACGCAGCAGGAAATTAAACAGATTAGTGCTAGGTTTTCCTCTTCTATGAGCACCCTGTCCCTCCCCACCAAAAACCTGACCAGTTTAGCAATGGAAACCGCCGATATATGATGGCTGGGACTCCCACCATCACTTGCCTGAAGGATCATAGAATGGTTTGGTTGGAAGGGATCTTGAAACCCACCCAGTTCCAACCCCTGCTGCCTGCCTCCAGCTCAGGCTGCCTGGCCCCGAGCACCTCCAGTGTCTGGGCAGCAGCGCCTCGCTGCCCTGAGCAAAGCATTTCCTCCTGATATCTTGCCTAATTTCCACCTCTTTTTGTTTAATGCTATTCCCCCTTGTTCTGTCCCAATCAGACTGTGTAAAAAGTTACTTCCCCTCCTGCTCATCAGCACCCTTCAAGTACTGGAAAGCCGCAATGAGGCTTTGTCTTCTCCATGTTGAACAAGCCCAGCTTCCCCAAACTTCCTTCATAGCAGAGGTGTTCCAGCCACTGAGCATCCTTGTGGCCTCCTTTGAACCCATAAAACAGCTCCGTGTCTATCTTGTGCTGGGGGAAGGCCAGTTGGGCTTCAATTGGAATTACTTCTTGCAGTATTTTTTGAAATCTAGACACCTCTGTCTAACTGAAACTTCTTGGATACCTAGAGGTGATGAGTGGAAGCTCTGCTCCAGTCCCAGCTCCCTTAGCTGAGAACTGGCAGAAGACACTAGAATTCAAAGTCCTGGCATTGAGCTTAACTCCCATCACTGCCAGCTGTAGTTGAACGGGCTTAAAGTACAGCTTAGCATGCAGACAATACAGCTTGAACTGCTCTTCCCTGGGTATGGCAAGCACTGTTTACACAGTGCTACAAAAGGCAGCAGCTATCTGAGCTAATTCCTTCTGCCCTTCAGAGCGGTTTGCAAACCACGAGGAGAGGCTGAGACCTCTACAGTGATTTAGCAGCAAACACCACTGAAACATCGAGAAGTCCTTCTATAAGAAGGAAATACTTCAGCTTGACGTCAATGCTATTACCAAACAGCAATGATTCTTTAACGTCGCAGTGACAACAGAAGCAATTGTTTGTAATTTATTGTTTATTTTCATATACAAAAAGATAAACTTGAAATAGTTCTTTCTAGTTTTTTTTTGTTTTTTTTTCTCCTTTTTTTTTTTTTTTCTTTTCTTTTTTTTTTTCCTCCTATCTGTTGGGGTGTAGCTGCTTCACACAGGGCAAATACTACATTCATACTGGTTTATTCGGACGCCCAGTGCAAAGCTGAAGCAGCGAAACTCCAACTTGGCAGATCTAATTTCAAACTTGAGACTCATTTCTAAAATACCACAGTAAAAAGGAACAAAGATCCACTGCAAATTCATGAACTATGATACAATGTTCTTTCCGAAATGTCTTCACTTCATAACTGCAATACAATGGATGTCTGCATTAGGCCATTTTATACGTACATTATATGTATATACACACACACACACATCATTTTGCAGAATATATATATATATATATAATATACGTATAAAAATCAGCACACTTCAGTCCAAAAGGGGTTACAGCAATGAGCTTACCTCTCTGTATACTTTTTTAACAGGATACTTTAGTATAACTTTTGTTAACTCAGTAGTACAAGCTATCTCTGTTCTACGTTTTCATAGCTACAAGAGTGAAATATAACCTACAACATTTACATTTCACATATCTTGGTATACAAACAGTACTTATTGAATTTGAGCCAAGGACCAAAAGACTCTTTAAAAATTATTTCACCATCTGATAGAGCTTCCTGTATTTTACACTCAGTTTATTCTGCAATCTTCTAAATCATTGACGTAATCTCATAGTTTGAGTTTAAACCCATTCAAACTGGAAATCCTGGAGAAACAGGTTACTGCAAACTCTTATGTATACTCTATATATACAAGTTAAGTAACACAGCGTAATAAGACTTAGCTATTTATCCTAAAACTGATATACACATATTTCACTACGCTAGACAAGTCTTAGGATTTTTATTTTATTTCTTTAAATAAAGCACAAATTTAGAAGTAGCTGGTAAAACTTACAATAAGATGGTTTAAAATGACAAATGGTCAGGGTGAGATTTCTTTCTGCTGGTGCCAAAACATTATCTTGTGAGTTTTGTACTATGCTGTGTTGTTTAACTGTATGTGTCTAATGTTACATGCAGAAAGCTCTTTCCACAAGAATTGACATCAAACTGTACTCAGGTCAGCTTTACAGTATAAAATTTGTCAAACTTAAGGACAAATGTGAAAATATTAACAGGTGAAAGATCAGGCTTTCAACTCTATCATGAGGATCATGCAGAATTCATAAGCAGATAGTTTGAGTAGATTGACAATGGCATTGTGCGGACTTATGGCATAGAATAGAGGTCAAGAATGTTACTTAGTTTGCAGTAACCACCTCCTTCAACTCTGATCACTAACAGATCAACTTTTGCATCACAGTATTATTCCACTGGAAGGCCAACAGCATTGCAAAAGGTCTTCTTCTGGGAGATCTTAATATTTTTGTACATAATTTTCCAAAGGTAATCATAAACCACCAGCAGCTGTAAAAGCTTTAGAAGGTTTCGTCTATGCAAGTCATTGCTGTTGAAGGCCTGCTTTTATGAGAAGGTTACTGGGAGAAGGGGGGATGGAAAAAGGAAAGGGCCAAGATAGGTCCCAGGTCTTGCCAGCGTGTTTCCTGCTATCCAATAGATTGTGCTCATGCTTAGCACACATTCAGAAGCTACAACTCCTCCAACTTCCTCCTGCTCACGGCTGCTGGTTTTTATTTGGTATTTATTTTTTAATGAGGGGGCCAATCCAGAAATGCCAGTGACTACTGAATTAGGATTTTAAATGACCAGGATGGTTCTGGTTACACTTCAGTTCCTCAGAACGTTGGAAATGTTGAGTAAAGTTTGGCCAGTTCCCTCCCTTTCACCAAAACAAAAGCTAATAAAGTCTTCCCAGAATATACTCAGGTTTTGCAATACTAACCTTACTGGAATATTATATACCGAGTTTGATTGGTTTTTAACAATTGGAAAGAAAGAAGCCTCTGCTTCAAAACTGGCCAATCACATCGTCTGCCCCATTAAAATACTGAAATAAAAAGGCTGACAAAGGAAGCACTTTCCAGAAAACACTTTTTCAATACATATCCAGCACAATGCCATTATAGAGCTTCAGAGAAGCTCCCTTTTGGTTTCAATGTTGGAAAACAAAAGCTTTGCTTTTTTCCTTCAGTCCTTGGGGATCACTTTCCATTTATATATATCTAACACATACACGCATATATGTATATGATACATATATATAAACACCCATACATAGCAAGGTTCCTGTTTGTTATGTTACAATATTGTAGTATCAAGGAGAATCCAGATAGCAACACTGTTTAACATGAGGTTTGAGGTAATTGGTTCTTGAAATACCTGGATCACAGACTGCATCCAGAAATAACAGCTGGGCAATGAAAACTGGTTTGTTTGTTTGTTTGTTTGTTAGACAGAAAAAGAAACATAAAAACTAGTTAAAGGAGAAAAAAGAAAACACCTTACAGCAGTTGCTTTTACATGGAAAAATAAAGGCACAACAGAATAGCATTACATTTCAGAACAGCTGGATGGACGTAACACAAGCATGATCTCTTTCTGTGGATGTGTCCCGACAAAAAGGATTACCCAGAGGTTATTACTTCAGTCAGGGAACAGAGCTTCATCCTAAAACTACTATATTAGAAAAGAAGTCCCATGTGAGTGAGTGAGTGAATGAGGGTAATGACCAGGAACACAAACACACTCATGGTCCCACTGAATTAGATGGAAGCTTCCACAGGGCCAGGACTTCACCAAGAACACAGAAGTAGGATTCAGCAATGGCAGAAGCCTGCTCTCAATCATTCAGCACCAATTTCAGAAGGCACGCTGTCAAAAAAAGCTTCCAAGCAGCACAGTGCATTGCTTGGCTTTGAGTTTTCTTCGGTAACTCTTACCCTGCTGACACCGTATTGTCAAGACTAGGAAAGCTAAAGACTGGAGTGATTTTTAGGTCCAACAGGAAAAGTCAGCTCACGTGAAAACATTTGCAGCATTTTTCTTTAATATTTTTAGTATACCTTAGTTTGGCTACACAAATTAGGAATGCTCTTTCTCTAAGTAGGACTCCGGACATGACAGTGCTCTTTTTTTTTTTTCAGTGCTGCCAACCCAAACAGTGAAATCTGCCATTGGGAACACATCTGATGTCCTGGTGAAGTCTGATTATTTGTGTCACTTCAGAGAGAAGGAACTTCTAGGAAATGCTTTTATCAAGACTTTGCTGGCAACAGCTCCTTACAGATCATATTGTCAAGGCAGCAGACGCAGCTGCTATAAACGGATACGGCAGTGAGCGAGATCTGCCTATTTGGTCTCCACAAATTTCTAACACCCTGCCTTCACAACTCACTGCAGCATCACAGCATATGTCAAGACACACTGCTCACACACGGATACGTGCACGAATGCATGAAAACACTCTTCCTGGTTAAACTGAAGATGGTCATAGAAAAGCAACAAGCATCTCTAGCAGAAGGGATGCAACATGCAAGATAACCTGTTAAACAGTCAGTGCCGCCCTCAAAGTGTGTCCAAGTACATCCAGACTTGCTCCTCACACTAAACTTGTTCTATCCTCTAGACTTTGATGTAGTGCACATTTAATTTAAACATTTTATATATATATATTTATTCGCTGTGCGTACACATGCCATTCTCCCTTTTCCCTGCAGAAACATATTAGACGTTACAAAAATAATTTGTGGTATAAAAGAATTCTCACACAATGTAGAATTTTTTGTTTGTATATGTAACTAAAATATATATATATATATATTTCCAAAAGTAAAAAAGTCAAAATGTCCTTATTTTCCTCTATTATATAGTCTATTTTATTTACAATGTTACCAAACAATATTCTGAATGTAAAAGTGATAATAGTTTGTGGGACACTTCCTGCTTAGATACTTCTCAAGGGGAGCGTGGCTTGTAGAGGACTGCAACAACAGCACTGTCACAATGCTATCAACCAGCTCCTTCCTCTGCAATAGGAGTTTCTTCCATACTAAGTGAAACCACATCTTTCACCTGCAAAACAGGAAAATCCTGACAGCCTGCCCAGAAAGCAGCACAGGAAGAACAGAATTTGAGCTCTCCAGTTTCTACGGGGTGATATTAAGGGAGATCAGTGTTCTTGATGGGAAAGGCCTATCCAGCCAACCTGGAAGTACCCACCAGCAACACTGCTGAGCGGTCCCAATGCTGCTCCTGCTGAAATGAATAACTTCAACAGAAACAGCAGTGAATCACAAGGACCTAAGTAATGCAACGGAGTTACTGGGGGATACTCACATCCCTTTTTTTTTTGAAACAAACGTAAACACAAAGACCTTGGCATTGCCATAGGTGTAACTTGACCTAACATAGCTTATGCTGTATGAGAATTTCAGCAAAAGAATGAGGCAAAATAAAAAGCGTTTTTCTTTTTGTCTTCACTAGAGAAAACTCCATGATCAGGACTAGCTAAAATCCTTCAACAGAAGAGTAAGGCAGATGTCATTGCACTGATGGTTAGACTGGTTTGTAGCCTTCTCTCATGCACATAAATTTCAATATGAACCTTGCTGTACTAATGCAACCGTATTAGCAAGTCACAGCTCTGTCATCTCAAGAATGCAGTTTTAGCTATTTCCAACCTCAAAATGTGAGCTTCCTTCACCCGGGAAACCAACACAGCCAGCGCAATAAGTTCTTAAGGGTCATTAGATTTCCTCTATTATATAGATATGATTCTATATTCTATGATTCTATGATTAGACCAGAGAGAAGGGAATGCTGGCTCCTGAAGTCATGGAAAATTTTTAACACTGACAGAACTGCCTGCAATATTCAAGGTTAATATTTACCTAAACCGCTACACGAGAGAAGAAGGTCAACAACAAAATCGTACATTGATTATAAAATCAATAAAATCTGAAGAGGGAGTGAAATTTATAACATATGTTGTACCCATCACGTTCATGGGAGTGTTAAAGGGGAAAGAGTCACGACTGCTTATTACAGCTACACCAATGGATGTGCCCAATGCTGGCTAGGAAAAAGCCTCCGTGATACCGAACAAAACCAAGATCGCATTGTCATTGTGAGTTCAAATGCTACGTTAGCAGTGAGGAAACTATTTGCTTGACAGCTCAAGTATTGAAAGACCAGTAAGTTCATCAGAGCTGTCCTTCATTAATAAAATAAATACCAACTGAAAGGACCACTTCAGATAAACTGACAGGATTTTGTACATAGGCAAAAATTCAGAATACCCCTCTCTGCTGTGGCAGCAAGACACAAAACTCAACACGCATTTCAAATTTCTATCTGAGCACACATGCATTTTGGAAATTCTCTTAAAAGTCAGTTGCTGAATCCTGTTGACAAGATGATCTATAAGGAAGCAGTAGACCAGGGAAGTTGGGAACACTTACAATCAACATTCGGTCAAGCTTTGTATGTTGGCACAGCTCCCCACAATCAGATACGCTACACGCGAGACTTTCTGTGTATGCTTTCTCAAAAGAGGTTTATGAGACTGTCTAATAGGCTATTAAAATCATATGGCACTTTCAATAAATACTTTAAAGCTTCTTAAAGAAATCACGATAAAAAAGCAACTGCTGTAATAAGCCTGTTTTAGCCATTATACAGAATGCCGAAGGAAAAAAAATCCAGAACAGCAAACAGATACTGATAGTTAAAAGACAGTACAGCTTTTTTCTTTCTGCAGCAGTGTGAGCCAGCTCCCATTCCTGGGGAACACAGAGCATGCCCACCTCGAAACAAGCATTCGCTCAGCATTAATTCCGTTCTAGCCTCCACCCCACCCTTACATCACTTCACTTCTAAAACATAGTCACATTTTTATATAAATCTCAGTGCAGAAATGTATTAGAATGTGAACAATGCTGATCCTTGCAAACGTTTATGACCGTGCTTAACATGAAGCGGGGGACTTATGTCACGACACCAGAAGAGCTCCCTACACACTTCATGTTCAGCATGGGCAAGGCTGCAGCATCAGCTCGAAGACATCAGCCCCTCCAGCACCATCATCTGAGCCCAACCGGTACCATCCTGTCTGCTTTTGTCACCGTGTTCTGAACAGAATCACATAAAGAAACAGAAACTTCCAAACCTACACACAGAAATACAGTTACATGTGTGTACACACTAATATGCAATATACATTCAATAACTTGAAAGAATAGGTTAAGACTTTATTCAGATAGACAAATTAAGGCAACTATCTTAATGTCTCTTCGAGAGAAAGGACCGCGTCCTCATTTGTGATCTCTAGGTTTTAAAGCTATATATATTTTTTTTAAGAGATATATTTCAATTTACTCTATATTGTCTCCACATTTTCTCCAATTAGTGATTTTTGTTTGCTTAATAAATTCCATTTGTGCAAGGGTCCACGCTGACAGCTTGGCAGCGACAAGAAGTCCAATTCATGTACAGACTTTTGATTTTTCTGTTTGCTTTTTTCCTTCTCAAAGGATGATTAGCTCAGGACTGCATTTTGGCTTAATAGAAGGAGAAATCTGAAAGTTCTGGCCATCCAATGGATATAACTTTGTCAGTCTAGCAAGACATAGAATTCATGTTAGATTCAAAGATCAAAAAATAAAACAAAATAACACTAAAAAAAGAAAAAAGAAAAAGATGTACTGTCCTTTCGCTAAAACAGACAAGAATAAAAACAAAACACAGAATGGAAACAGCCTTCACAAATAAGTGTGAATAATGCCCAGGTACCTTATATAGGCAGTTATTCTACAACTGTATAGTTATTTACAATGGTGCTTTATAAAACAAACAACAACAACGACAACAAAATAAAAACAACGGTAGCACTTCCTAAAAGATTTTGGAACTTTTTTTCTTTTTTTTCTTTTTTTAAAACTCCCTTGTCATAAAAGCCAACTTACATTAAAATATACTTACTACAAGACAACACAACTAACAAAATATATAATAAAACTCATACAAGTAGAAAATTCTGAGGTATTTCTGGTTTGAGGTGGTCTGTGGTCATGAAGTTTTTAATTCTTATTTTTTTTCAGTTTAAGCCTCGGAAGCCACGTAACGTGTGTATGTGTATGTTTTGTGTTCTTATTATTTTTTTTTTTCTTTTTCCTTTTTTTAAACATTGCATGTTTTTGCAAATTAAAAAAATATCTCAATGTTGAATCAGCAGCATTAGGAACATTCACTGACTAGAGCAAGTTTATGGCATAATAAGAGTAATGGTATTTCAGAATATGCACCACTTTAAGACGAAAAGAGTTTAGTCGCAGAGTACGGAGAAAGCAGCGTCAAAGAAACCAGGCTGAGGGATGCTGAGGATCACTGCTGCTGCTCAGCTACCTCTGCAGTCTATAACTGTACAGCTCATGGGCTTCTCGGGTGCTACAGGAGCCATCTGCCACTGGTTCAGGTAATTTCCACCTCCCTACAACCCCAAATTAAAGAACAAAGAAAAATTACAGAGCCAGCGTTCACACTTCTCCGCCCTGCACCATCTGTGCCAGTGGTTGGGCTGGCAGATAATCAAACCCGAGGGCAACATTTCTTGCACTGACTCACACTTTAAGAGAGATGCAAACATCTTCTTATCTTCCAGTATTTTCTTCTAAGAACACATTTTCCCACCTCTTCCAATTACACTTCTTAAAAAGCATTTTTCCTGTTACTATCCAGATTTGAAAAATAGAAGGTAACTACAGTTCTGCTTTGTTCTCTTACCACCCAAGAGCCAGATACTGGAGGAAGAACTAACCAGTGCCTTGCTTGAAACCACTGGCCCTTTAATTCTGCTTTCTCCACACACTGCAGCTGTTAATACTCTGCCCAGAAATGTCCTTCCCCTCCTCTAATGGTTACCTGAGAAGTAGCTCCATAGCAAATGATGTTTCCCCAAATGCTGCCAAGTCCAACGTCGCTCTCCCCACCCCCATTCTACGCTCCCCCCTTCAATTCTACCACCAAGAATTAACATTCTCCGCCCAGTTACTTTTTTCCATGTTACAATGACACCCGTTAGATCCGTAAAAGACACATCTGCTGTGTTTGTTTTTTTTTTTTTGTTTTGTTTTTGTTTTTTTTTTGAAGCTCACTTCCAAATAAAATAACCCAACACGGAACAGAACCCAGGAACGAAACAAAATGGGGAAAAAATCCTTTTGAGGAAGGTGTAATCTTATGTAACAGTCTTAAGTTTCCTCCAAAGTTTGCAGCATTGCGTTTTCTAAGATGATAGGTGGTTTTCCTTTATGTCACAGATGTTCTGCTCAGAAGACAGACTGATAAAGAGAAACCCAGAAAACTCAATTTAAACAACAACAACAACAAAACAACTGAAGTGAGTTTGTTGAGGTTCTGAGGTACCTGCACCTTTTCTGCATTCATTAGTCGGCACCTGAATGCTTGCTGAAATGTCCATTTGTTAATACAGTAGAGCAATGTGCTGGTAAAATTGATCCAATCCAAAAATAATAATAATAATAATAATAACAATAATAATAAAAAGTCAAGATAAAATAGCAGCTGCATTCACGTGTTTGTTGGATTTTTATGGTATTTTTTTTTTTCTTTCTTTGTGTGTTTTCTTTTTTTTTCTTTTTTTTTTTTTAAACTTTTTTCAAATCCACTGAGTCTGGAAAGACAAAAGCGAACCAGGACTTAGATACTGGACTCTTTGGGCGGCAAGTCCACGTTGGTGACGGACGTCACGATGGAGACGAGGCAGTCCGAGGTAGTGCCGTTGACGGATTTGCGGATCTGAGCAATGCGCTCCTCGACGCAGCCTGCCGAGAGCCGAGCCTCTGCGTCGTGGTCCCAGCACTCTTCGATGGTCACGCAGAGCTGCGCCAAGCCCTGAGGAGAGAGAAAGGAAAGATAAACGCCTCGTCTCCCCACGATGCGCAAATCAGCGCTCTGAGCACGGAGCTGCGGGTCTCCCTGTCGGTGGTGGGCGAGTTGGGACCGGATGGACCTTAAAGATCCAACTCAAATGATTCTGTGATTCTGTCATGAGATTCGTTTTACAAAGCTCTCTCAACACGTGTGTTATCAGGTTTTTTTGAACTTTCTGTTTCTAGGACTGAGGGCTTTGCTCACATCTGCCTTTTTTCATAGACCTGAAAGTACTTTTTTTCCCACATCAAACTACATCGTGAAATTGAGCATTTAAAGCTTCAGAAGACAAGATATGAAGTGCTACAATTCCCATGATAAAACCACCAGTGCTGGCAGCACTGTATCAGTTACTACGAAATGATAGCTTTGTTTGCAATCACTTCTGTACAATCCTCAAAATAACTGAATACAACACTTAGAGTACATGTTAGGAAGAAATTCTTTGCTGTAAGGGTGGTGAGACACTGAACTGGTTGCCCAGTGAGACTCTGGACATCCCCTCTCTGGAAGCACTCAAGGCCAAGCTGGATGGGGCTGTGAGCAACCTGGTCTAGAGGGAGGTGTCCCTGCTTATAGCAGAGGGTTGGAACTGGATGATCTTAAAGGTCCCTTCCAGCCCAAACCATTCTGTGATTCTAAGATTCAATGAATGTTGCTGGAAGAGTACAGCTCTGTTTGAATCCCACTCACCCAGAAACCACCACACTTGTCTTTACTTACACTCAGCAGCTCTCCCTGACTTCCAGGCAATGCATTAGTACACCTGAGCCCAGCCAAAACAGCAGCAGTTTGGTCCAAATGGAGGCATTTAGCTTCTTACTGAAGCCCTGTGAGATTTCATAACCTGCTCCCTCCTTTCCCAGTTTGAAAAAATCAGCGCGCTTATTAAAAACGCTCATCTGAAATGATCTACCTCTGGGAAACCCACACTGCACTTTATTTCATTGTCTGTTTGCCTTCACATCTAATTAATTTTTCCTGTAAAAATGCTTCAAGTCTTGCATGCTATCTAGCTTGCGAGGAATACGTCTCTGCTGGTATGCACCATTCTCTCTTTCTCAATGAATGGGAACTTTCCCTTCCATTATTTCACCATATTAAATGAGTCCTGCTAAACAAACACTCCACGATACGTTCCATGTTCATTTGCTGATTTTAATCAGCTGGTTTATCCTCTAAACACAAAAAGGAACAAAGGGAAAGGGGAAGCATTCTCTGCCAAAGGTTGTGCTAGGACAGTACCGGGCAGTGGTGAGGACATGAAGGTCACCTGCAGTTTAGTTTGTGCCTCGAGGCTATCGGATTCCCAGAACACCATTTTCCTGCATTTTTTCCCTTTGAAGCTAACACATAACCACATCACTCATTCCCATCATGCAGGAAAAAACATTTGCCCATCGACCAAGGGGGACATACAGGGTGTTTCAGCCAATGATCCTTGAAGATGGGGCGCATCTTCTTGTGAACGACCACTTCTTGCAGGTCCTCGAGGGATGGGTGCTGACCTATTTCTTCTTCAAAAGGCAGCATGTATTCATCCACTGGACCTACAGTGCACGTGGAGAATTGGGTTAGTACAGAAATGGCCTGTGTGGAGCCACAGCCTCTGCAGAGCTGCATCCTCCCCATGCACAAGACATGGCTCCTCAACCCATCGCAGCAAAACAACCTAGAGAATGGTTTCAGCATGAGCATAATTTCACTTTAGGCACTGAGTAGCAAGGTCAAGCGTACACAGCACTTGCAATCCCTTTTTTGACCTGGCTTGTTCTTAGATTTAAGTCAGCTCTTACCAGGTAGAGCCAGATGCACTTGTCCCAGGTGCTAGCTCCAAAGTGCAAAATGATTTCGGAATGCTTTAGTTCTACCAGTTATGGCTGTGAAATGCTCTGGGCCAAGAGAATGAAAGAACTGTTACTTCCATTCCTCATCTTCAAAGAGGAATCAAAGCTATAACAAGTTGTGCTAGTGATCACCAAGACAAACCTGCTGTTAGTCACACTCACAACCTATCCTAACAAAAGGAATTGACAACACTGTTTCAGAAATCACACTTACTGCAAGACAGGGACTATTTGTCACTAAAGCCAGCAGACACAATTCTGACCATAACGATGCAACAGATCTGCACAGTGAAGTGATGCAATTTGCACAGTATCACTGCTGAATTAAAAGAGTTTGTGAGGTTAAGCTTAACTCCCCTTCATCCCTGCTCCTCCAGTATTTTATATGATCCACAAGAACTTTTTGAAAAAACACATACCTAGGTACACATCCTGATTATAAACAAGGACTTTAGTGCTATTACAATATTAACATTCATGTTTACAGTCCAGGTAAGGTACTATTAATTCATGAGCTTGATATTCAGCGTGGAGCACCCATATTGTCACAAGGAGTTGCAGCTTCCCTGACCAAGAACAAGGTCCTGCAAATGGCAAGGATGCACCAGAGAACCAATGCGCTACTCAGACAGAAAATAAATCCCATTTTGCAGCATCATTTTAGGATAAAAACCCTGAGAAAGGGAACAGCATGGTATTAAAAGAAGCACTTTGAGACTTGAACATCACAAAAGATTCTTAACCACAGAGAATAACAGCTTACATTAAGAAACAAGCAGATGAAAAACAACTTAGCTGTCTAATGAAAACATGGCATTGATTTTTAATTTATTTTGAACAGAGCCAGGCCATTCTGTGGGCCAGCAAACCGTGCTGAAACAAAGCCATTCCCCGGGGCAGAGGAGATCTTTATTCTTACCATCAACTGCTCTACATCTGGAGACTAACTCCCATAATACCAGTCCCATTGCGTACATGTCTATTCTCAGGAAAGCGTCCCGTTGGAAGTTGATTGCTCCCTCTAACACTTCAGGAGCCATATACCTCCTTGTTCCCACCTGCAGAGAAAGAAACAGCTCGAGTTAAATTCCAGTTGGACCCGTCAGCCTCTGTTGGTCAGAGATGAATGACAGCTGCCTTCATTAGCCTGTAGGCTACTTCTGCTAACTTTGCACCTTGCTTGGAAAACAACCAAAAGTGGGCTGTGCCTTCTAACATTGATTTGTGTTAGGTTCACTTCAGTCTACATAAGCTACCTGAAGGAAAAAGCCAAAGTGCACGATGACTACGTGTGTGATATACATTCAGTGTGTGCTATAGGTCTGATTCAGATGCAGCGAGGCATGGTGAGTGCAGATGAAATCCTCTGCATCCCACTGCATCTCGCTCCAGCAGCACACGCTGCATGAGAAAGCACTGCCCTTGGAGACAGGCACGACACCTTGAGGTCAAGGCAGACTCGGTTATTGAAGTCATGGAAAGTTCAAGCCCCTTTCACTAAAAATATATAAAAGAAGAGTAAAATCGATGTATTCTGAAGTGGTAGGAAAAAGTATAGGCATGAGTGCCCTGGATAATACCAGCCTCCTACATCCACAGGAATGGTAAAGCACAGACCCTGTGAAGTCCACTCAGCCCCGGTTTGGAAAGGATGCCCTCTCCTCACCATCGTGCACATCTAGGTGCATTCATTCTACCTGAAAAGCCATACAGAACTCCTTGGATACCCATGGTGATGTAGATGGCAGAACTGTAGGCTGTGATGTAGAGAAGGAAGAGCAGAATGTGGCAGAAAACACTTTTTTAAACATGGGAACTGAAATGTCTTTTAAAGCTTTTCTTTAGGGATTTCTCATCATGATTTTGCTATTACCTGGTGAAGTGGGGATAAGGAGAAGCCTAGATGTGAAAAAGCATGGAAAATGCTAGAAAAATCTAAAGAAAGGGAGCAAAAATGAGGAAAGCTATACGGAGCTAACCTGCAATGAAGGTGATCTCTCAGCCTCCAGTCTGCACCTGTACAAACCACTCCCAGACAGGTGGAGCTGTGGCTGGCCTGACTTTTTACAATCTGATTTTGAAAGATAATGATTACCTGTCCATGAGTGTCCCCTGGAGGTTTTCCAGGTTCAAACCGTACAGCAAGGCCAAAATCAGCTAGCACTGCCGTTAAGTCGTTCTTCAGCAAGACGTTTTTACTCTTGAAGTCCCTACAGAGAGATAAGAGGCAGGTTTGGGAGCGTTTATTATGGCGTGGGGCTGAATCAGAGTGCAACACACCACGCTGTAATCTCTAGGTCTAACAGCTGTGGGTGGATCTGCTCTTTCCTTCTTTCCTTCTCCAGCTGCTTCCTGCTGTTGGTGTCTGTAAGATGCAAGTGGACAGCCCTGTGCTGCTGGGTTAGGAGCCATGTGTGATGTGAAGGTCTGTGCTCCTGCTCTCTGCAGGAGCTCACACTGTACTTCAGGCACATAACCCCAAGCATCCTCAAGCCCTGCCCACCAGTGGAATGCATTCCAATCCTGTGGAGCTGCCCCTCTCTCAGAGAACAGCACACAGGGATGGCAAAAGGGCAAAGGAGGGAGAGAAAGCAGAGCCTCAGGAGGGACAAAGAGACAGCAGAAGTCCTGGGTAAATTACTCTCAAAACAAAATACAGATGATAAGATGGATGATCAGTGACTTTGTCACCTGCACTCTGAGTAAGATTTCACACTACTGGATAACTCTGTATCCCTCCCATCCCCACCAAAAGGTCTCAAAAGAAGCGCATGCTAAAAAAACAAACAAACAAACAAACAAAAAGGCCTATATATACATCCCATTCCATTCCAAATGAGATGAATATACAGCCCATTGGAAGGGACCTACAAAGATTACCAAGTCCAACTGTCAGACTGCTTGGGGCTCACCCAAAGTTAAAACATGACTAAAAGCATGATCCAAATGCCTCTACTAAGCACAGACTGGGCTGGAGCATCTCTCCTACAAATACAGGCTGAGGGAGTTGGACTTCTTCAGCCTGGAGAAGAAAAGGCTGTGAAGTGACCTCATTGCAGCCTTCCAGTACCTACAAAGAGCCTACAAACAGGAGGGGAGGTCAGTGGCCCTGCCTGTGGCAGAGGGGTTGGAGATTCATGGTCCTTGAGGTCCCTTCCAACCCTGGCCATTTTGTGATTCTGTGAGGGAAGTCAACTCTTTACAAGGGTAGATAATGGCAGGACAAGGGAAAATGGTTTGAAGTTGAAGGAGGGAAGATTTAAGTTGGATATCAGGGGGAAGTTCTTTACAGAGAGAGTGGTGAGGTGCTGCAACAGCTGCCCAGAGAGGCTGTGGATGCCCCGTCCCTGGAGGTGTTCAAGGCCAGGTTGGATGGGGCCCTGGGCAGCCTGGTCTGGTATTAAATGGGGGGGTTGGTGGCCCTGCATGTGGCAGTGGGGTTGGAGATCCTTGAGGTCCCTTCCAACCCAAGCCATTCTATGATTCTATGACATCTTCCTAGAAATCAGCAGGTGCCAGTGGGACTCTGGTCACTGCTTCTGCAGACTTTTACCATTGTCATCTATTATACTTATGTTTTAATTGCTGGATCGATCTCCCCTGAGCTGGAAAGCAAGCAGGGGAGGGGTTGAACCCACATGGAGATGAGCTGCCAAGATCAGAATTTTTCAGAATTATTCCTCTGCAAGTGGAGATGGTGGTTCTGAGCTTGAAGATGACTATAAAGGGACATTCGTGTCAGCCCTGTGCTACAGCACTGCCGTTTCAGGGCAGCTCAGGTGAGCCTGCAGGAGCCAGTGAGGGGGGATAGGATCCCACTGAGTTGCCTGACCAGGCCAGCCTTGTTCCTGAGGCTTCCTGCATTTTCATCTGAAAAGGAATGTTTGGTAATATAATTAAATTACAGACCTTAGACAGCAGATGGCAATTGTCCTGTATGCTCAGCATTATAATTTCCCTATCATCAATTCACTCAGTGACCCTGCTGATTGCAGGACATTGCAGGCCTGCATAAAATAATTAACGAGGGCAGATACAATTGTTCTGCACCAGAGCGACCTGTCAAAATTCCTTGGGAAGAGAGAAACTGCTGGCCCAGAGAGAAGGACTGCTGGCTGTGGCCTTGGATACCAGCACACCAGTGCAAAGCACCATGTGCTAAAGTCATCTCATGTCACCCAAGCCTCATTCTTAGTTTACAACATCAGAAGAAAGGATTTGCTCACAGTGAGCTAAACGTGGCACAATGGGCAGTTGTGGCTTGGGGCTTAGCGTAGGGGAAATGGGTTATTCCCCTCACAGCTGTGAAGGGAACCCTAGCAAACTGCCTCCTAGGGACATGGGGTTTCTAGGGAAACAGCTGGCCTTTTAGAGCCTGTAAAACATTTGCAGATCTCTGTTGCACATAAAAACACCACTACATATGCATGACCTAATACATGCTATCTTAGAGACTGACAGCTTCCATGCTATAGCTGTTTCCCCACAGGCTCAGAAAGCAGCCATCACCTAATGACACGGATAAACGACTTTGCTCGATCGGCATTAGGGGATTACACCCTCCAGGATGGTACAGATTGCACATGAGATTCCTGCAAAGCTGTGGCTCAGCCAGGACCTCACAGAAATGACACAGCACTGCCTGAACCACACCTTTCCCAGGTGAAGTGAAATGCAAGCCAGAATCATTGCATGAGTGCTTGCTGCTCCTGTCTACCTGCACTGCAGTTATTTACATATTGACACAGAACGTGGCGATTTCCCTTTGTGCTTCTATTTTTCCCATCATAGAAACATAGAACCATAAGTCTGGAAAAGACCACTATGATCACCAAGTCCAACCATCAGCCCAACCCCACCATGCCCGTTGACCCTCATCTACATGTGCCACATCTACATGTGTCTGGAAGACCTTCCTGGTGTTCCACTCCATCACCTCCTTGGGCAGGCTGTGCCAGTGCATCACCACTCTTTCTGAGAAGACATTTTTTCCATATTTTGAACGTCATATCTACAAATTTCCCCATTTTTCCCTGTTTTCCTTCTTTCCACAACCACCTGAAGCTGGCAAGCGTGATCTCAACGCAAATGTCCCAAGCAATGGGAGAAAGCCTTGATCCAACCCACACCCGCAACAGTTCCCACTAACACCATCACTTGTTAGGTTCCTAAAACAGCCACTGATAAAGGAAAGTGCCCTGAAAATGAGAAAATATCCTTTTCAGCATCATGCTTCAATCAAGGGGCGAGCAAACAACAAGTAGTTTGTGCATTAACCCCATTTTGACACTAGAGATCTTATTTCCAGCTTCCACGTGGGGGCACTTTAGCACCGAGGAGCGATCCCATAACCTCCTGCTGTGCCGGGACCACAGTCCTACGAGTTTGCTCAAAGCCTGCAGAGCTGCGACTCAGGGAGTCCCACCTGGCCTTCCAGCAGCTTTGCACATATTTTATTAACCCATTCAATGTTATCTCTGGCTATAAAAAGTAAGTTGTGCTTTTGGCTTTGTTTTTGTGTTTTTTTTTTTAATGCAAAAGAGTGGGGTAATCCAAGGGAGATCTGCTATGTCCTGAAATCCCCCTTCTGTAGGTATGGCCTCAGCTCACCCTAGCAGCGCATTCTCTATCTTTTGTCATTTGCTAAATGGATGGGGACACTAACGAGCACGATCTGTTGCTTTAAAGCCTTCCTGCAGCTTTTCACCACTCCCCACCCTCAGGAATTTTCCTGCATACACCGCTGCCTTTATTTTGTGGGGAACAAATGTCAGGGGCACAGGGTCAGCCCCAGGAGCAGCACAGAGGCAGCTGCAGGCTTTCACCAGCCCGCAGCTCCCACCAACCTCAAGATCTTGGGGGGGGAGCGTGCGCAGGGCCACCCTTGCAAAAACAGAGATTATCTCGCCTTATAGGAAGATGGCCCCACTTGATCAGATGCAAATTGCTGCAGCTGGGCACGGGGTTTAAGTCCCTCCTCAATGAAGAGCAGCGGATTACGAACGCTGCCACACAACCAGCGCAAATCCCTTCTGGAAAACTCCCCTCCTGCCGTGCCACCAGCAAACAGCAATGCTTCAGCCAAGGCAGGAGAAGGATGCAAGGATACAGAGGGCTACAACAAGCACTGTTGCAGTGAAGATAGTTCTGTTGCTCCATCTGGGATTCTGCTGTCCCCACATGTGAGCCAGGAGGTCTCAGATGCACAGCCCCTTCCCCTGCTTTCTCCCATCAGCACCCTGGCACCGCAGAACTACCACAAAAACAAACAACAGCTATTTTCTGCATTTTCTCTATTGGAACCCACGTTCAGAAACTGTGGGAAGACATGAAGAGGAGTTATCAGTCGTACATACATAGGAAAGAATACACTCCATAAATACAAGTGTTGGTTGCCCAGAGAAGTTGTCAGGTCGCCCAAAGAAGCTGTGGATGCCCCCTCCCTGGTGGTGCTCAAGGCCTGGTTGGATGGGGCCCTGGGCCCTGATCTGGTGGGTGGCAACCCTGTGCATGGCGATGGGGATGGAACTGGATGATCTTTAAGGTTCTTTCCAACCGAAGTCGTTCTACGATTCTATGATGTGATTTATGAAGCACAGCCCCTTCCAAGGGAGGTTCTGCAGCAACCAGGCTCCTTTTCACCATATATCAAGACAAGGTGAGGGCAGAGAGAAGCCCCCACCCTTCAGACGTGTGCCACAAACCACCACCAGCCACTCTTACTATTTCGCAGACAAGACGCTGATTACTAGCTCTTTCCCATTTGAGATGTGGGTAAAAAAACCTCCTGTCTTAGCACAGGATCTGCTGGGATAAAAGGCATTTACTTCCCCAAACCACAATCTCCTCTTCTATTCAACAGCATCATTTCAACAAGGTCACAAACATTTGAACACAGCACCTGAAAAGCATTAATGAAAGAGGCTGTACCTGTGTGCTATAGCAGGTTTGTGTCCTTCTCCCTTGCACCACGGGACGTCCTCATGGAGATAAGACAAGCCACGGGCCATGGTTTCTGCAACATGGCAGAGTTCGTTCCAGCTGATGATATTGCCCTTCAGATAATCCGTGAGAGAGCCCTGAGAAACAGGACATCGTACATTCTTAATCACAGCCATTGCTATGTGACAGATGTGCAGACTCATCGGTTTCATTTAGTTTTAATGAGTGCCTGAGAAATGTGAACCTTCATTTAACAGGCAAAAAATAAAACTAGCACATGTTAAAAAAAAGAAAAGAAGAAGAAGAAATAAAATCCAGAAGCATTCACGAGTCCCTGGCTCATGAAAGCATGAAAAGTATATGGATATCTAAAATGTGTCCCAAATCTATTCATCTGCTTGGGAGGTTGATGAAGGAAGGGACGAAGTAATTGCAAAAAGAACAAGTCATACAGGCTAGGAAAGAGAAAACATCTGCATGCAATAGAAGATGTTGCATCGTATCAACTGGTGGTGGAAATGATTGACTCAGAAGACCTTGGATTAAACAGAGGGATAATGCTGCTGGCTCAACCCTTGGTTTGTGTGTGTTTGTTTTATTTTAAGTGTTAGTCATGTTTGATAACTAAAGCAATTCAAGAAAGAGGAGGTATGCCCTCAGCTTCAAAAGCAAACACAGAGCCTATCTGCAATTGCTGGGTTGGGAATGCAATGGCCCCAACCCCCAGCTCTCCCTGGCTCATCTCCACATGTTATGAGATGGCAGACACTGCATACGTGAGCTGTGTGCAGCCTATTGTGCCACCTCCCTCTCCTCAGGTCCCACCTTTCTTAATCCGACGTTTGTGCAGGAAAGTCTTGAAGGCTAAAGGAAGGGCCTTTGCAGAAGGGGAGACCAACTGGGGGAGCTTCTGGGAGAATATCAGCCAACAAACACTACTTCAAGGCCAGCCACCCCTGTGCTATCCCCAAATGAATGCACAATGATACGTTACCTTGTCGTGGAACGCTGTGATCAGCCAGAGCTCTGTCTCTAGGTTTGTCCCTCTTTTCTCTGCTGCGATAAATTGCAAAAGGTTTTCATGCTTCATGCCAGGAGTATTGAAAATCTCCCTCTCACTCTGCCAAGATTGCTTATCCTAAAGCAGAGAGAAACATACCATCGAAGATCACACTTCCCTTTAAAGCAAACAGCTTCTTCAGCCAGTCAGAGCTGCTCATGTCCCTCTCAATACATCCCTCAGCACTAGGATGTGATGCACCCCTTTGAAATGAGGCTATTTTCCTACAGGGTAGATGCTGGAAGAAGAATGGAAGTCATTGTTCCCAATCACTCTTCTCCAAAATTCTCCTCATGTTTGGGCAGGGGGCTGGGATCCAAACCCAACCTCACTGAGAAATAAGACTTCTCAAGATTTTCTAAGAAAGCAGTAAGGAATAAAGCCTGTGCACACAGCACCCAGCTCTGCATTGTAGCTGTAATTGTTACGACTGCAAATCCAATCTAGACTGTATTGAATATTTACTAGTAGGTCACAGCTGGCATGGACAGAAGATGTGCAAATCTCCTTTAGCAATGCTATGACAACAAATACAGGGAGAAAAAAATTAATGAATAAGGAGACAGCGAAAGAGCACAAAGACGTTTCAGTCATTCCTCTTTCATTTGACTTTTGATTGCTCTACTCATTCTATTTGCAATTCCTAATAGTCAAGCCGGGAGCATTCAAAGGTTTCCTGAAGTGGAAGAAGTGAGCTGACAGACACACTGCAGTGCAGTGAACTTGCACAGCACTGGGGTTGTGTCTCTGTAAGCTACAAACTGTTTGCTAGCTTGGGGTCTGGGTTTACAGCCTTCCTGGATAGGACACACAAAGCTAAGCATTTGGTCCTTCATGTGCACTTCAAGCACTGCAGGCCAACTTCTGATAACATGGACTTTTGCAGCAGTGTTAAGAACCTGAAGATTCAAAATGTGCTTGTTTGCCCTTCTTGCAACAACTACTTCAGGAAGCATTTGGTAATGAGATATCACAGGGGAAAGTATAGGCGAGGTCCTTGAACTATTTCCTCCAGCCTTTGTAATGGTAGTGACAACACCTCCACGGGTACTCAGAGCATCTCAACACTGGCACGGCAGACCTGTGGGTGAGCTCGAGGGTGATGCCCTTCTCACCTGAATTGGGAAGATTTTCACTGCTACGTAGTCATTCATCAGCTGAGCCTTCCACACGCAGCCGAAGCGTCCCCTGGCTTTGATCTCCAGGAGCTGTAGAGGTTTTAGGCCAACCAGGGGAGAAGGAGGTGGTGGGCCGGGGTCCTGCACAGGAAAACAACGGTCACAAGCTGTAGCAGGGCCGTAAAACAAAGCAGGGGAATCACAGAATCCCAGAATGACTTGGGTTGAAAGGGACCTCAAGGATCATCAAGCTCCAACCCCCCTGCCAACCTCCATATTTAATGCTAGACCAGGCTGCCCAGGGCCCCATCCAACCTGGTCTTGAACACCTCCAGGGACTGGGCATCCACAGCCTCTCTGGGCAGCTGTTGCAGCACCTCACCACTCTCTCTGTAAAGAACTTCCCCCTGATATCTAGCTTTAATCTTCCCCCCTTCAACTTCGAACCATTTTCCCTTGTCCTGCCATTATCTACACTTGTAGATAATGACTCCCCTCCTGTTTATAGGCTCCCTTTAGGTACTGGAAGGCTGCAATGAAGTCACTTTGCAGCCTTTTCTTCTCCAGGCTGAACAAGCCCTCAGCCTGTCTTTGTAGGGGAATGGAGAGGTGGTGTGTGGCAAAAGGTGCGAAGGATTATAGAATATCCCAAGTTGGGTGAGACCAACAAGATCACCGAGTCCAGCTCCTGGCTCCATGCTGGACAAACCAAAATCCAAACCCTCCATCTGAGTGTGCTCTGCATGTCCCTCAAGGAAGGGAACAAGGTCACCATACTGTTTATTACAAATTACTGATGTGCTGTTCACAGCCAGAGCAGCACAAAATTCCCTATTTTGCTTTGTGAGGTATTTGTATGGAACATATATAACAGCCTATGCCTTCAAGTGTCACTTTGTGTGTCGAACTTCTGCCTGTCATCCTCTGGCAAAACCTGAACTCTCTACTGTTTTCAAAGCAAGAGCTATTTTAGGCTGTAAAACATTGATGACCTCAAGGCTGCCTCCTGCCAAAAGTAGGAACTTTTTCATCTTTGTGATTCAACAGCAAAATACACCTAAAACCTCCAGCTGCTTTGCACTTCATCTAGGATGCTTCCCATAGCCCTAGCAATGGGCAGTAAACAGGTCTATCAGGGTAATAAAGATAGCATCTGTTTAAACCCTGCATTTGAATGGGAGAACAACTTAAGTCCCACCTACACCTGATTCTGGAGCTCTCTCCTATCTGCTTGCAATTTGCAAGGCTCACAGTATGGTCCCTACAGGGTGGAGGAGGAAAGCAGAGGTAGCTGCTGGTCTCCTTTTAAGAGATCAGAAAGTTCAGGGCACAGCAGAGCCAGCAAAGACCAGTTCTCGATAGCTCTGGGCTGTGAGGATGACCTTCTGCATGCATTCTCTGATGGCTCATAAAAGCTGAGCTTCAACAGGGAAAACATCTCCTCTCACCCCATAAAACTGGTAGGAACTTACTTATCTCTACAATTTCTACTCCTCTGCAAAGTTAGCTGAAATTAGGCAATGGGTTTGACAGTTTTGAGGAAAGAATAATCACCAAGCAGGGTTGTGTAACTCATCCCTTTGGAATTTTGGAAATCATGATAACCTGGTCAAAACCCAACAGCCTCACAGCACTGCCATGGGGCCTACTGTAGTGCTGACTTGAAAAAGATGGAGAAGAACAGTTAGGCCACTTGGAAAACGTTAAATGTAAAGGAATTTATCCTTAGGGGGTTGGTGAGGCAGTGGGACAGGCTGCCCAGAGAGGCTATGGATCTTCTCAAGGTCAGGTTGGATGAGGCTTTAGGCAACACAGTCTAGTGGAAGTTTCTGTCTATGGCAAGTAGATGATCTTTAGCATCATTTCCAAACCATACTGCCTCATAATTCTGTGATAAACTTCTCCATGAAGTCCAAACAGAGGGGATCAACTTGGAGAACCCAGAGCTTTCTTCCTCACCTCATTGATGTCAACGTGCCCGTAGGGAGGCTTGCGGTGCCGATACATCCAGAAGGCCAAGAGGATGGCCACTGACAGGACAGCAATGGGCAGCAGAGAGTACACCAGGATGTTAAGCAGGGAGGGCGTTGGTGGTGGTGGCTCATATATGACTGTAAGGAAAGAAAAGGGTAAACGAGGGGAAGGACTTCTTAGACGTGCAAACACACCATCAGCTACTTGTCCAAATATAATTAAACACCCCTCCTTTCTTCTACTCTGGAGTCTATAAGGCACAGTGGTATGTCTCACTGCATCCAGCAGAATTTGTAAGACTCCATCATTTACTCCTTTCCACGTTGCTGTTACGAATGATCCAGTGGTCCAAATCATACTCCTTGGATTGAGCTCCCCTCTGATCTTTATTTAAGATGGGCATTTTTTCTGAGATACTTAAAGACATAAAATTTCCTTCTCTTAACCCTTCTGAAGATATTAAGCAAACACGAAACCCCTCACAGTGCTGCTTTGCCTTGTACAGTGATTGACAAGATGTCAGTTTTTAGCAAAATGCTGCAAGAGCCACAATCAAATGCACTATTCCCACAGTAGCTCTTGTTCCAAATTACATCAGTGCAGTTGAGATACAAACAATGGGAATACTAAATGGAGCCATGTTGCTATGTTGGAGACAGGGAAGGAAAAAATAGCAAGACTTGCCAAATAAAACAAAAAACTGTGAGAGAAAGAATATTTGCTACTAGGTTGCTACGGGTACGTTAATAACAGGAGATAATAAAAATCATGTAAACAATTAAAAACCTAACAGGAAAGCCTAGGAAAATCTGATAATGGTCTATGGGGATATCTCAGTATATGCAGGTAGTTGATAGTAAAAGAAACCATGCTAAGAAAAGATACACCTGCTTTAGTAATTTTCATTGAAAGATATCTTTGTGAGCCTACAGCAAAAGGAATAATCATTTTTCTATTAGCCTCAAAAGAAGAACCTGCTGTGACTATTTATTTCTTGAAATATATCCAAAAATACCCATTTCCTTTTAATTCCCAGACCAAAAAAATGCTGCATTTTAGCCAATAAAACAAGGTTTCGGGTGTTTGTGAAATGAAAATTATTGAAGGTGTCAGAATGCCTTTATGAATTTGTGTCTTGATCTGCCTTGTGTGAGTCGCACTGCTCTCTACCTTGCATGCTTGCTTTTGCTAAGAGCCTACTGCAAACCAAGGGAACCGAATCCTCTCTGCTGACACATGAGATGGTGATACAGTACACTTCAACCAAAGCGAAATGACATTAAAAAACTGTTCTTAAGGAACCCCAGTATTTGGGCTTGTAACCAACTGACCACATGTGTGCTCTCAGATATGTGTTTGTGATCAACATCCAGCAATCCGAATCAGGTCAAGATGAAGAAACCCCCATCAACACATCATCCACAGCACACCTCACCTTCTGGGCCGGTTACTTCAGGCAAGTGGGTAAATTTCTCATTGCAGTAGTTGCCCTCGCAGCAGCAGAAAAACACTTGAGGGTTTTCTTCTGTAGCTACGCACTCCTGCCTGCATCACACGCAGCAGCGAAGGGGAGAGAAAAAACAACGTCAGTCAGCTCATGTTTGGGAGCAAATGCAGAGCTTCCCCCAAATTGTCTTCTCGTGTCCCCTTCCACCAGCACAGCTCCACAGGCTCTGCTTGCAGGAAACTTGGCACTCAAATACCCCAGTGAATAGCAAGGACCCTCAAAAAGGCCATAAAGGAAACAAATGCTTCCATATGTACTGAAGGCATTAGATGGCAAGTAATAAATAACAGCAGGCTCCGCTAAGTGAATGAGAAACAGAAAAGCAATGAAGAGATGCCTCGTTCCCTGAGCTGTGTTGTTCCTGCAGCCTGCACGTATGCTGCCGAGGGTGAAGGGAATTTAGGCATGCTGTAAAGCTGATGCTATAAAGCACATACAAAGAGGGGTGCATGAAGGCTGCTCTCACAGGCAGAAGCATCCCCAGCTCCCTAACTCTACATATTACAAGGATACCAGTCACCAGCAGCGCCTCTGACTGCCGAAAGCAGGTGGGAAGCTGCAGGGCTTTTTGTTTTGGTTTTCATTTTTCCTTCTGAGTTTAATCTGCAGTGCCACCTCCTTCTCCTTTAAAAGAATCCCATACCCGCGCAAAAGCCCGAAAGGAATTCAGGCTGCAGCTCTCCTGTTTCTCATTTGCCCGTTCTCCAGGTAGCCCTCTTAGCACTGAGGTTTCCCTCTGTACTTCCACACGTCCTCCCTCTCCCACAGATCGATGCAGTGATATCTTCAGTGCCGTGGCAGAAATTTCTTTCTACTTCTTAAATACCTGCTTCCCTTCCCTGCCACTTTTTGCCAGGTTGCCCTCTGCTTTTAGTTATTTTGTTCCCTCCGCAGAGAGCTGTATCAAACTATTTCCTGAAGACCGGCTAAATTATATGCATGACTTCCTTCCTTCAACCACTCGGAGGAAGCAGCAAAACAATCATATGTGTTTGACATTATTACTCATTTATGAACCCACGCCAAGCCTCCCTTTCTGTGCTATCACTGACATAATGCCACGAGAAGAATGGAAAGGGCTCTCTCTCCAATCATACCGCAGGGTCCCTGTCAGGACGTTTTTTGGGGGGGGAAAAAAAGCAGCTTTAGATAAAATGGCTCATGGAAGCACTTGGTGGGCTTGGAGGGCTTTTTCTGCTTCAATTTCAAAGAAGAAAGCAGCTATTTGAGTCATTCAAATGGACAAAGATATTTCAACAAGTTAAGCAACGCTTCCAGATGCTTTTCCCTGAAATCAGATAACAAGCCCTTCAGATTTCACCACATCAGTATCAGAATCTTCAATAGCAAAGACATCCTTTGCTAAATCTGTCGGTTCAGAAATCAAGCTAATGAATGAAAACAGCCTGCTCCGCATCTGCAGTTCATTATCCCAGTTGGTGTGTGCTCAGGGCAGCCATCCAGGTACGTATGACATGTTATACTTAGCAAATATTAAAAATGATGCGGTGGGAGAGAAAGACACATCATTCCATGGTAGCAGAGTGCAGGTTTTGGAGCAGTTCATGTGGTCTTGAAGGGAACGTGAGCACAACCTCTGCTGTGTAAATAAACGAACAGCGCGTGGTTGATTTTTAAACAGTCCTTTCTCCCTGTAGCCTTCAACGCTCACACGCCACATTCTTGTTACCTTAAGATAGACAGCAGAGGAAGGAGTCATTACCCTCAGCATCCCAACTGTTGCATTCCTGCATGTGTCACCTTTCTGTGACAAAGATGGAGCAGTTGGCACATCACACCGAGTGCTGCCGATGCACTCAACCCAGCAGAGCTACGGGAAGACAGGGCAGGGCCGTGTCCTGACAGCTCCAGGAGCAACACCCAAGGAGCTCAGCATCCCACACAGTGGTACTCTGGATAAAAGGCATCAACACAACACTGCTGACTGCAAAAATCAACTTTTAAACCATTTTTACCTTCTCGAGATACACTACTTGCATGAAAGACTGAAGAGGGCACTCAAGGGAAAAAAAAAGAAAAAAAAAGAAAGGAAAGAAGAGACTCATTTTAAACTGCCTTTATTTAATTAAAGCTAACCTTTAATTCAAATGCTGCTTTCAACACTCGCACCGTTTCCTAATTCTCAGATCTTTTTGCTCTGCCCTGAACTGCGACTTCGAAGAATCAGGCTGTGGGATAATGGATGCTCAACCTTGCAGTTGTGAAAAGGCTGGTGAGGAGCCCTGGAAACTTTGCACCATTGTAACAGAGCAACACGTTATGACAAAGATTAAGAAGCACTACATCCCCGTGCAGAGACACTCAGTGACAATACAAGTGTCACTGTGTATGAGAGCAGGCAATGAAAGGAGAAATCTGTTTACAGTAAACACTTCTGCTTGTAAGTAGGGAACTGGAGTGACCTTCTGTTCTCAGAAGGATCGGTGTTAAGATGACTAATAGGCCAAGAAGGATTGATTTATCAGGAAAGAATAAGAATTTCACTATATATAGAGCGCATACAACTGGCAAGGGAATAGGTGTGGTGGGAAAGTAACCTCAGCGCTAATAAGAGAAGGAAGAGGAGGAACTACTCACAGCCAGGACAAGCCAACAGACACAGAACCAGGGCTGGTGCACAATGACTAAGGGAAGCTTCCAGCCTTTGGACAAAGCTGGTTTAAGCTTAAGCCCCGTGGCTTAAGACTTGATGTCCTAAAAACTTCTGGAATCAGAATGTGCAGCGGTGACTGATTGGGAAGGATGCTGTGATTGGACAAAGGTGACAGCATCTTATATTGGTGTGACACAAAGGTAAACCTTTGAATGTTACGTTCTATTAATCCTTACTGATGGGGCTGGGTTTTGGTTGGTTGGTGTTTGTTGTTTTGTTTTTCTTTTAGCAGAAACCCCTGCCTGAGCCCAGAACCACCAAGCATTGTCCTTTTGAACTGCAAAACTTCAGAGGGCCATTTTCTATAGTGCAGTTATTTCCCCTCTGTAGAACTGCATCAAGGGGAGCGAGAAAAGACTGGTTTATTCTCCCAGCTATTTAATGAGGCTGGAGCCCTCGCACTACAAAGCTTCTTTACTTCTCAGCTCACTACAGGCAACAACACACAAACACGCGCTTTGCTTTCACTGCCTCACTCTTTCTCCCAGCTCATCTCAACTCAGCTGAAAAACAGCAAAACTTTTTGCAACATCACAAATGCCAGAATATCTCAACCTCTAAATGCCCCCAGATATCCGTGTTTTTTTCTTTTTTTTTTTTCTAGAGAGCTCCAAATGATTCCAAGTTTTCCTTTGTATCGCCAAATGCTCTTGGAAGAACATATTGCTCTTCATTTGATGGTACAGGACACGTTTTTCAAAGCATGCCAGAATTATCAAAGCCTTGCTAAAGGAAAAAAAAAAAAATGGAAAAAAACACAACAAAACTAAAACTGCATTTTGCAGCTTTTATTTAGAAAGTAACATGACAATTTTGAGAGCTGCATTAGCAACAGAGGTAATTACTGGGGATGAATGGGCCAATTGACTTGGACTCGCTTTCTTTTCCTCCATGCAAAAACCATGAGCCTTTGCACTTAGAGGAGCGATTAAACCTGCATTCAGATAAACCAGTTAGGCTATTACCTGTCGTAACAGTTGAAGTCATCTAACCAGCAGCCTTTCTTCACCAGCTCGATGGATCCCGAGTTGTTTCTCCAGGAGGCGTAGCAGTGGAGCCGCTTGTCCTTCTCCCCCTCGCAGCGCTCCACGCCGCTCTGGTTGGTCTTCTCCAGCTCCCAGTTGGCGTTGTAGTAAATGCATTCCCTCGTCTCTGCCTCCCCGTGACCTGGTCCTGAAGCAAAATTCAAAGCCTAAGTACATTCAAGCAACATCATTAACAGATCTCAGGAGGCACAGCTCCATGGGGCTTGGCTTTGGGTGATGCAGGCGTTAGTATCGCTCTCTACCATGGATAAAATAAGCATATCACAGATGTAAGCTTCAGCACAGGGTGTTTTCCTTTGCCAGTGGATGTGAAGAACAGAGATCAGGTTTGCCTTAGTTCACACCAGGAGCTCGTGGGAAAGCCAAGAGCCCAACAGAGACCCACAGGTCTCCTCTGGCCCAAGCAACACACACAACTATAGCACAGGAGGGTACAAGATAACCCATTCCTGGTGTTTTTCAACCACAGAAATCCTGTTTAGGAACAACAATCTCCCAGCGTGCTGCTTGCTGGGCTGTCACACAATGCAGTTACACACTCCCTCTCCATCACTATTTCAGGAAGCACTGTCTAAAAATAAACAGTTTATTATGCGGATAGGACGTAACAGGGAATAGATAATATTCAACCTGCAGATGAGAGCCAGACCAGCCTCATCTCACTTAGATCCCGTTTCAAGCTTATTTTGGTAAGGTGCTGCTAAATGCCACATTTTATGTTGTGGTTGCCGTGTCTCATGCCCCTTTCTACCCAAGAAACATCTTAAGCAAAAGCAACTCTATTCGCTGAACAACTGCAGCCACACCAAATGGACCTTTGGCCACCACAAACCGGGGACTCTCCATAACCTTTTCCTCACACTAACTTTTTACCAAGAAGTTCTTCAGGTCCCCCCGGTGAAGGAATTCCTTCATGGCCACCAGGCCGCACAGCACAAGCACAACTATAGGTATTATCAGCTTGAAAAAGGAATCAAGCAAGGGAACACTGGTATCTCCATGTGAAATATTTTGTCTTAAGTCTTAGAAATTCTCTCTTCATTTGGAAATACTCTGCTCTGTGACATTTTGATGATTTGTTTGAAATGAAAGGAAGGGAACCAAACACATGAGTTGGAATAGGATACCCTGAAACATCACCAGGAAGTTCATGACTTTGTGAATCCTGAGATGCCCTGCAGACATCTCTCCTTGGGATTGCCCAACCCAAGGCGAGGTCAGACCTGGCCATTATATTGATGGATTGCAGTCACAGAAAACATAAGTATCTCAATGGAATGTGTTGAGTGGGTAAAAAGCTTGAATGGCTCCATCAGGATGGCAAAATGAAAGTGCTGAGCCCTCAGAAAAGCCAGACCTCTGCAAAACACAGTACTTCACTGGCAGGATAATTTTGTAGTGCTTTCTTGACTCTGCTTTCTCCAAAGGTATGCAAGGTTTAATGTTGAGATTAAAGCAGTCAGGGCCATGTCTGGACAATCTAAATGCAAACTTGTCTGTGATTACTGCTCAACACAGCAAATAAGGCACTTCTGAAAGGTCTCTAAAAGGTGATTCAGTTTGGCCTTCAGGAAACACTAAGCAATGAGTGGCTTACAGCCAGCAGAGAGAACACTCTGCCTAGGTCTGGGCACCAGATCCTGGCTCCCTGGAACATCAGTTGCCCTATCTGAACACTCATCTACCACCAATTTAAGTGTACTCACAACACCCAGCCAGAGAAGAAAGAACTACTTTAATCCCAAGAGCTGAAGCGTGAGGACTAAAGGATTTGTTCTAAGTGAACAGGGAGGAAGCCTGACCTGTTTGCACCTTCTGAAGCTGCTACATCTCCAAACTGTTCCCAGAATCAGCTTTCAATTTTGCAGGGATCAGAAGTGTGTAAAGCACCAAGGAGATGCCATTTGAGCTGGAGAATGCACTCAAGCTACTGCATGCAGTCCCATCTACTGCACCAGTTTTTAGCTCTCAAGAGGCAGCTAGTAAAGAGTGTGCATCATCACAGGATCCTTTAAGTTGAAAACACCTTCAAGACTATCAAGTCCAACCATCAACCTAAGCTACTGAGTCCCACCACTTAATTATGTCCCTTAGCACCAAGTCCACACACCTCTTAAATACCTCCAGGGATGGAGACTCCACCTCTTCCCTGGGCCGCCCATTCCAATGCCTGCTCACCCTCTCCATGACAAAATTCTTCCTGATATCCAATCTAAACCTCCCTTGGTGCAACTTGGAACCCTTTCCTCATGTCCTGTCACTTGAGGAAAGATGACCCAGCACAGAGCAGGAGCATCACAAGAACTGCCACCGCAGTTACTGCACGGGCTGGGGGTGATGTGCCCAACCTGCTCCAGCTGCCAACACTGGGCCTCAGCGATGGGTAGCTTATAGTATGGAGCAAAGACATCAGACTAGAAAGATCTCTTTGCCTTTTGAAGAGGTGTTTGATTCCTCAATAACTCTTTTTCAGGAAGAATGTTTCATCTGCATCGTGGGAGAGACTGGAAGGGAGGAGGGGTAGGAGCAAGTCATAAAGCTGGTTTCAGAAACTGGAAATTATATTCAAAGCACACACGAACAAGAGCTCAATTTCAATAGCACCTGCAGGTTTTATCGGCGCTCGCAAAGCTCCATCTGAGTTTTCCTCTGACAAGTTGCTTACTATAATAAAAACAACCTACCAATATCCCTCAACACGGAACAGTGTCAATATTGACACTCCTTGTTAAAGCCTTGATATTTGTTCTGCTGATACTTACACCATGCTTTGTTAGGGCAGATTAGGGGTTTTTGCTAAATAAGAGTCAAATCAGCAGGAAAGCAAGGGAGCATTGTCTTGTGTGCGTGAGGAGGTGGTATCTTTTTATTTATAAAGGAATAAGCAAATATCTTAGCTTCAATGTAATACTTAACATGGCTTCCAGCTGATAGCTAACACTCACTATCACCTTCTGGTTCATTCCTCGAAGCACATTTTCTAATATCATTTCCATCAGCGCAAACCAAATCCTGCTTCAGCACTAGATGGAAATTTCCTCTCCCCTCTCCCAACCAAATCTCCCAGAAAGGAGGGGATTTAATGAACCGTTTGCCTGGGAAGCAGCCCCAAGATCTAATCCCGGCTCAGCTACCTCTGTCTGTAACCTCAAGCAATATCAGGCAGTCTCTGCTTTCTTCACCTGAGATGAGGGCTGATGCAATGCACAAAGCTGCGGGGAGAATTGAGGTTTCCACTGTGCTTTGAAAAAAGAAATTCCAGCCTGCTAAATCCTGAGCTCAGCCCAGGCTCCCCTCCCCCAAGACAGTTGTCTTTTCTGGAACAAGTTTCAGATTAAGAGTAAGATCTGCTTGCAAACACACAAAAACCCAACTCTGCAAACAGCAACTGCGCCAAGAAAACGGCCTTTCACAGTTTTTTCCCCACCATCAAAGTTGAACAAAAGCAAGCACAAAGCTTTGGATGATTAGTACATGTCTGTTTTCCTTAACACCACTCCCAAGGATGCTTGCCTTCAGGAGACACTTGAAGAGCCTGTGTGTTCCCTACCCGTTTTCCGATATTTTTAGTGCATCTTTTGGTGAGCATCCCCAGTCTGCTGGGTGCCCATGGCTGCAGGAAACTCTTTGCTTCTGCTCAAATGGTCTCAGCAGGAAAGAGCAGGGCTCTGCTTGCCTCCTCTTCCCTCACTGGGTCATGGGGACATCTGTATCCATTACAGCAGCGCCCCAAGAGGTCTACAAGAAGAACTGGATGGGATTGCCTTAAAACGGGCACGGGAAGCATTTTTGACCTTCCACTCACACACATCTAATGAATAAATGCAACAAGGGTTGGCTTGGAGCAGGCTGGGCGTCCCTCCATGCACAGCAGCAACAACTGGTTCTAATCCCATGACTCACTCATTTCAGGAATAAAGTCTCAAGTAGTCTGATTTCTTTGTGATCCTGTGTGGAGTCAGGAGGTGGACTTGATCTTTATGGGTCCCTTCCAATTCAGGATATTCTATGATTCTAAATCCTTCCTGAAATCAAGGAAGAATTAAGGCTTCACTATAGCAGCTGTGCTTCTGACATCCCATTGCATGAAGGAGGAGCTTTAGGGATGCTGCGGAGTGGGGATGATGATGTACCACCAAACCAAAACAACACTCAGCATCCCAACATTATGATGACAGAGGGAAGTCACCCACCACCAACTTCTTGAACGCAGCCCTGAGAAGCTGTTGTGAGGTTGGTTCCCTTGGGTCCAAGTCTGCTTCAAAAGAGTGCAGCATCACAAGGGTTTTTCCGAGTAAGACCAGCACCCATCAAGGCAGGTAATGATGGGAAGAGGACTGAAGCACTGTGCAGCCACTCCTGCACATGGGAGCTGCAAGCACAGAGGGAGCTCATTAAAAAGGGTCCTCTTGAACCCCAGGACTCCAGCCTTGGGACCTTGCTGTTGATCCGAGACTCAAACTCTGCTCTCTGAATGTGGAGCTGCCAACAGATCAGCGGGGCTGTGTCATTATCCGACATCTGCTAAATTATAGCCAGGATCCAAGGTAGCAGCTCTGGGTCTAGGTGTTAGCAGTTGCTGAGCTCCTAGCTCATAATTAGACACGCAGGGAATATCTTCCCCAAGGCTGAAGGCTGCTATAAATCTCAGCTCTTTATCTCTGCCTGTCCCCTTTTTAAAAACTAAAATGAAAGTATATACGAGAAGATGGGATGTGTCAAAATAGTCTGCACAAACACAGAGTGATTTCCCAGACAGCCTGTTTGCCTAACTGTCAAAACCACCGGGCTTTATACACAAAACTGTGTATGCAACTGAAGTTATTTGCAAACACTTGGTTATGTCCCTATATAGCTATTTGTACATGTAATTTTATAATATAAAATGACAGAGATTGTACACTGAATTGGGGTAATTGCCCTCTAATTTGGAGGGTAATTGCATGTAGCAATTAAGCAACTGCAGATGCATTCTTGCATGTGTGATTATGAAAGTCGGGCCCTTTGTTTGAGGTTTGGTTTTGTTTTCAAGAACTATCCCTCAAACCACAGCAGCGTTTGGATAGGCTGGGGAAGGAAAGGCAGCTGGTGCTCACCTGGCCAAGCAGCACCCACCAGCCACACGCCTGCAGGGATGCTCAGCTCGTCCCCACCTCACTGACCCAAAAGTCACATGCAAGACTGCAGCTTAAAGAGATTCAAGTTGTTGCTGATAACATTTCAGATCACAAAATCAAGCCAGAGGAAGGCTCGCAACTGGGAAAGTTTGGGAAACGTTGCTCCAGAGAGACCACCCAGTTGTATCTCTGCAGAGCCTATAATGAATCCACAATTAGTACGTGTTGCTCCAGCACTTATTCCCTGAGCACAATGATTTCATTCCTGCTGTACTTAAACAATAAGCCTAAATACGTTTTTAGGCAAGGCATCAAACCAGCGATGACATCTGTGGTTAAGTACATAACTGTGCATGAGGATTTAAAAACTCACTGCTTATATCCCTGGCTCTTTCACAAAGCTTTGAAGCAGCACAGCCCCATGTACCAGAAATGAGCTGCTCCGGCCAAAACTTCACTGTACCTTTGGGCTGGCAGCCCATCCACATCACCGTGGACACTCAGTCACAAACCTCAGGCTCACCTCTCCTGGCCACACGTGTGTGGGAGATCCTCTAGGGCAGGAAAGGGCAACCCCTAATTAAATATCCTGGTAAGAAAAAAAAAAAACCACAACTTTTTCCAAAATGTTTTGGCTTTTAAGCCCGATCAGGTAAAACCAGTCCATGAAGCACTGAGAACATCACGCCAAGGGAGGATATTACTTTGAATTCTGTTTTCTGTCAATAGATTTGGCATATCCCACGATAAAAGAGCTTGGAGTTTTCTAGTCAATCAATGGTTGTTAATCTATTATCTCAGCATCTATTGCCATGGTAACCTGCAATGATGCCATTGACAACCAGTCTCAAAAGGACAGGAGGATTTAAGTCATTTTCTTTTAAAATTAAAAAAGGAACTTTAATATTAAGAAATACATCCTCCTGCTCACCAGGGATGACAGCTCAGGGCTTCTATATTCACACCATGACTCACGCTTCACAGCTTCCACGGACATCTGTGTAGCAATCCCCTTCCCATCTATCTCTTTTTTAACTTGGGCTTAAGTCGGTTAAAAGATAACCAGGAAATTATTTCAAAGAATTAGGTCTTTATTGCAATTTTCCCCCAGACTGCTAGCACTGTGAAACATAAGGAGGTGGTGGAGTCACCAACCCTGGAAATGTTCAAGGAATGCATAGAGGATGTGTCGAGGGACATGATTTAGGAAGTGCCATTGGTGACGGGAGGACGGTTGGACTTGGATGGCCTTGTGTGTCTTTTCCAACCTTGGAGATTCTATGATTCTATGATAGAAGCGTGCTTTACGAGTCATTACCACCAACTTGGGGAAAGAATGCAGTACATATTTAATTCTTCTGAATAGTTTCCCTGGTACTTTAGATTGAATGGAATGGATAGAAAAAGGATCTGGAGAAGGACACACAGAGCCCAGCTCTACACAAGCCCACAACACCAGACAGGTTCTCGTGCAGGGGTGGAACTGAGCGAGATGAGTGTTACTCAGTTCTCTGAGATACAGAGTATGCACACACACGTGTGCAGATGATGAGATGAATCTCTTGGCCCAAAAGGGGAGGATTGCTCAGGAAAAGGTTTTGTAAATCATTTCTCTGGCCAAGAGGGATCCGAGGAGGTTTGGCCAGGCCAGAGGCGGGGCTGGCATGCAGCAGGACAGAAACATTGCCAGCAGTTAATCAATTTTTGGAAGTAGTGTTTTGTTTTTTTTTTCACTTGAACTTAGCTGGTCATTCTTATATTTTATCTAAAGAATAGATATTTTAGTTAGCCATTAGGAAAATCCTATTTTGTATCATCTCAGTTAAGGACAAAGCCAAAATGTAATTAGATTTCTCCCTTTGCATTGCTAACTGCGTTTGTCTCCCCAAAAATGTTTTAGTTCTTTAATAAAGCCATCAGGGAGATCAATCAGAAGCATTTAATGCCGTGGTGTTTCTGTATTTCATGTTTAAATGCACTCTGGGTCACAAATGAGGTAATTTGGGCAGCAATGCTCAAATCAGATTAGTAACAATATATAAAAAAGGCCCTTTAAAAAAAAAAATAGAGAGAGAGAGAGAGACATGCACACATTGCTGTGCTATGGCCAGGAAGATAAAATCACAGGATCACTTGAGTTGGAAGGGACCCTTAAAGGCCATGTAAGTCAACTCCCTTGCAATGAACAGGGACACCTACATCTCCATCACTGATGCAAATGAAGCCAGCCTCAATCAACATCATCATCATCATCGACACAAAGCTTTGCACCAAAATTGGCCTCAAGTCCCTGCTGGGTATGAAGCCACTTGTCCCCAGCATGTCACCACCTCAAAACAAATATATGTGCAAGATTCTCATCACAAATCCTACCTGGTGAATGCTGACTGTTCCTACACTGACTCTTCTCATTAGGAGACACCTCCTTGCTACCTCCATACAACCACACCAAGGAAATCCTTTGCTCCCTATAGGATTTCCATAGTGGTTAGTTCCATTTTTCACTCCAGACCGTGACATTTTGAACAAGCACATTGTTTTTGGGGTATTTTTTTCCCCATAGATTTGTACATTAAGCATTAATGCGTTAATTTGTGCATTAAGCAGCCCATTTATTTGGCTTAGGGTAGTGACAACTACTCTCTGGCATGAAAAAAGAAGCTCATGGGGTATGCATTGTGCAAATAACCTAGTAAGAACATTGTCTCAGCCCTCAAACTTTCCAGCCTAAGTGAGAAAATATTAGACTTTCAGTGACAAGATAAAGAAAGATATTTCCAACTATACCCCTGAAAAGATTTTGGCCAGATGCACAAATCACTAAGTAAAATATGCAGTAAATTCTGAAATGACATTTAAAACACAATCATTTATTCTCTTCCATGTTCCTGGGGAGACAGCGTGAGGTCTTGAAAGAGCATGGGAGAAGGAAGTGAAATCATGTATGTTCATAAATATTTTCTCCCAACACACTGAAGTTTTGAAAAGCTTTCAAAGCAAGCCCTGCTCAAGCCATCTCCTTCAAGGCAAAGGGATGAGGATATGGGAGCATCTCCTTGTGGAGCACAGAGACATCAGGAGCAGCAATAACCACAACCACTTCTTTCCAAGCCATTTCACATGTGCCTGCTCCATCCCACCATCTTCATCCTTCCTCAGATAAATAAAATAACAGAATATGCTGAGTTGGAATGGACCCATAAGGATCATCGAGTTCAACTCCTGGCTCCACATAGGACTACCCAAAATCAGACCAAACATCTGAGAGTGCTGTCATCTGTGGAAATGCCCTTTCAGAGCTCCTTATTTCTAAGGTCTCATCCAGACAGGGGCTGATGTGTCTAACATGCCACATACACCTAATATAATGGTGGAACATCATACCTGCTAAGAATTTTGGTCCTCAACCAGCAGCACCTCGATTCATCATCTACATGTGGCCCTCTAAGATTTAGCAGCAGGGACATTTCAAATATGCTTTAAAATGTGCTGAGTCTACTAAGATTGGGCCCCAAGTGCTTTTCTATTGATTCTGCTTGACATTTCCAAATACCACAATTCCAAATTTAATTCACTGGTAATTGGAAAAACTGTAATGCATGTAAATGGACAAGATGATGTGGGAAGTCCAAAAGGTCAGACATCAGGAAAGCATGCCCCCAAGAACTAAATGATGTTTGTTTGTCTTCTTGTCACCCTCTTCCACTTGAATAATCAAAAGCTTGGAGCTGGGCAGTTTTCTCAGCAGGATGGAAGAAGAAAGAAAATAAAATAGTACAATCTGCCAGGACAGAGTTCAAAATCAGTTTTAAGCTCCATCACCAACCAAAATCCAAATGCACTGTAGAGATGACTCACTTTGTCAGCAGATGACATGAGTGAGTGTTGAATTCATGAAATAATCAGTTTCATAATTCTTTGTCACTAGATTCTTTTTAGGATGGTGAGGCACTGGGACTACTGCCCGCATTGGTTGTGGATGCCCCATCCCTGGAGGCATTCAAGGTCAGGCTGGATGGGGTCCTGGGCAGCCTCAGCTGGCTGCCCACTGCAGGAGGGTTGGAAATGAATGATCCTTAAGGTCCCTTCCACCTAAGCCATTCTATGATTTATCTAGAAATCTGGTTTCTAAGGTTGCCTTCCTGCTGCTCCTTGGCTTTACTTACTGGTATTTAGCTTCTCTTTACCAGCCGGGTGAAGGGCAGGGAATGGCAAGAGTAAAAGTCTTACTAGGTCTCTCCCTTTCCAGTGCATAAGGTCCAGCCTCTATTCTACTCTGATGATGAACACTGGTAGGCTGATCTCACCTGGAGTCTCCACTTTATTGCTAAGATGAACCCTGACTTCTCTTTCAGAGACACAAAGGGATTCAGAAAGAAGAAATGCTGCAGGATCACGCAGAGGATCTTTATGTAGAGCCATTGGTCACAGCTAAGCCCACATCTCCCTCAGCCTGCTTGGATCTGCATGGTCAGTGCTTTGATGGGTAATTAAGCTCTCTGGGGCAAAGAGCATTCTCATAAGACATATAGGACAACTAAATTCCTGCATTCATACTTATGTTTTAGAGTTTTAGGTGCTGGTCAACCTGCAACCACCAGTGAGTGAGCAATCACCGATGCTCCAATGACCTCCTACACTTTAGTTCAAAGGGTAAAAACATGACACAAAGCAATAGCTCGATTTATAACTGGTGTTACAAGGAAGAAGGAAAATAATTCTTTACCACATCCCAATCAGAATTTCCTCAGTACAGCTCACAACAGTACATATGAAAGCACTTGACAGCTCCTTGAAGCAAATGATATCTTTTACATTACTTCCTAGATGCTCACGTCGTTCAGGTTTTGCAAAATTAAATAAAATACATAAAATGAATAAACCCGAAGCAAAACAAAGAAACAAACAGAACACAAACGCACTGTCTTTTGAAAGCCTCTTTTCCAGAGTGCACTGGTATTTGAAGAGTTAACAGGCTTCAAGTGAAGAAGGAGAAGGCTGAGCCTAGTGAGGAAAAAAAGGGAGGCAGGAAGAAAAGTGACTCTCTAGCCTTAGCAATCACACACTAGCCTTAAGCCCTCCAAAAGGAAGTAAAGACATTCCTAAAATTCTTGACAGGATGAGAAGCCAGTTGTCAGCTGAATTAGAAGTCGGTTTCTCCAGTCTTTATACTCCTAATGGCAAATCCCACATGAGCAGTTTCAAAAGCCTCTTTTACAATGCAGTATCTCCCGAGTGACTACAGCACATCTAGGACTTGTCTCGTGTTTACAGAAATGTACCTTTCTCCTTTGTGTCTATTAAAAAACAACAAAAAAGCAACCATCAAATGACCTGAGGAAGGAATGTAGCACAATCCAATAGCATCATGCAATTTCCACTGATTGTTTCTGTTACAATAATGAAAAGGCACAGTAGAAACGGCTGGATAACTTCAGATTCTCTGAAGACAAGTTATACAAGAAATGCTGAAGAGTTATTATGTGAAGAGAAAAAAAAATTAAATCACCTTATTAGCTTTTATCTTGATTACACACTCACCAGCATCTGGATTGCGCTCTGAAATAAATATATTTCTGAGCAGAGTTGTCCTAGAGAGCTGAAACTCCGCCTGTTCCAGAGACAGAAGGCAATAAAATAACTGTACTCTTGAACAGTTACTTTCCTTCCCACTTGTTTTACAGTGTTTTCAAGTCATAGAAAAGACTGAAACACTTTGGATCACAGTGCACGTGAAGAAGGAACATTTACCTTCCATCTGCGGCCAATCTTTCTGGATGATGTGAGCTCTACAGCTCCACCCTGGAAACTGGAGATGTCTTCCCCCAGGTTGCCCCTTCCCAAGGTGACTAAGCCCCAAAATTACATTAAAAGACAATGTAACACTGCAGTCCCAGATGACTTTCAAACCACAGGTAGATTTGGGAGCCTTCATGATCTCTGAAGCTGCTCCTACATATTCAGATGATGACATATGAGAAAAAGGAAATGGAGGTGGTCTTGTCTGGGTACTTAAAGGAATACCATGAGTATTTGGAAGGGTTCAGCACTGAAAATGCAATGAGAACCCAGGTGGTACAGATAGCTGGATCTCTGAGAGGAAAATAACAAAATAAAGTTGGCAGTCTTGACTGCACAACTGCTGTAGTTGTGAAATGACAAGGTTTCATCTCCTGTGATTCACCTTACATTCAGCTTTACTGGCACTGCTCTGCTGCCAAGTTCCACCAAAGCATCAGCTGCCCTAAGCCATCTTCCTGCCATGCCTTGGTTTACCTGTATATACATCAACTAGCATTAACCTGTGAAGCACTACATAAGATGTGGCTTGATTTCCAAACTACTGTTTTGCACACAAATCTTCCCTCTAAACTGAATAGTCAGTGGAAAGACCTTTCCTGCTATCAGAGAGCAGGTCACGCCTTAACAAGGCAAACTATTTCCAAACTTGAAGATATTTGACATTTCCTTCCCTCTCAATTCTCCAGAATTCAATACGAGGAGAACCAAGGGCCAATTCCTTCCTGTTTAAACTACACCACAAAAATCATTACTCCCTCCAGAACATGCAAGATGTTCGTATTAGGGTGCAGCTCAATCCTTTCCTTTCTCCTTAACAGCATCATCAGCAAAATGCAATCATCACTCATTGATTTCTCATGAATGGGAAAGGCGCCTGCAGGAGTATGTACACACAGGTCTGGCAGCCACGTGTAGATGAGAGAACTCCAACCCTGAACACCTCACTGCCTCCCCAAGCTCACACACACCCAGGGACACAGACATGCATAATGTTCCCACTTCTCTAATGCAAAGATACAGTACGAGACATTGCTGTGCACTCAGAGGGAAAAGAAATGGAAGACACAGCGCCAATAAATTCAATTTTCTCTAAATAACAAAAAAATAAAATAAAATTCCAAGGAAACGTCAAAAGTTGACCTGCAACAACGGCCAGTTGAGCAATAGAAGCAGACAGTTACTAGGTTTGAACATATGGTTTTTCAGCCAATTTTTGTGAACTTTGGTAATGCGCTACAGCTACCCAAGAAAAGCAAACAAAGCATCAGATAACTTTCCAGAGAGAGCAGCACTGTGCATCTGTTTCACATGGTGCAGGTGAATATACCTGACCCAAGGAAGCAGCTCCGGGCACTGCAGCATATGGAAAGCTCTGCATCTTTCCATATCTTTCTTTCTAAGGTCAGAGGAAAGACAGTACCATGGGAGAGTTTCAGCCCATTGATACATGCGGTCATTTCCCATGGGTATCCATCACACTTGAAATATTTCAATGTAAAGACTGTAGCACATGATTTACACTGTTTAATACTACAGCCACAGCAAAACATAATCTAATTCTTACAGCTATCCTAGGGCTTCATGTGAAATCATGAAATCTATCATTCAAAGATATGTTCTTTTCTTAATGCGGAATAAAGACTGGAGAATAACATTTCTTACTGATCTCCTCCATCTCAGAGTTGGCTCTTATTTGGTAAGGCTGAAGCAGCCAACAAAGCTGCAGTAAAAGTTGGTGGGATTCAGGTTCAAAACAGATCAGGAGAAGTGGTTCTTCAGGAAAAGGGCAGGTGACGTGGTGAACCCCTTCCTAGAGGATGCACTGCTGCAGGTTTACATGAGCTCAGGGGAGCACTGGACAAACTTTATGGCAATAAGATGGGGACAGGCCACTGGGCTGGGTGGGTTTCTTGTTCCAGTCCATTCTGGCCAACATATATTTGGCCTTACTCAAAGTCCTCAAACTGAAAAACACTAGTTGCTGAAGTAAGGACACGAGCTGCCTTACAGAGTTTGTCCCGCTCCCCTTCAGATCAAGGCTTGGGGCAGCTTCTCAGTGGGCAGAGCTTTTGCATGGGATTTTCAACTGCTCACTGGCATTTTTCTTCTTAACTATTTTTTAATGTTCTATGCGGCAGGATGGTCCTTCTTCCTTTAAAGAGGAAAGCATGCAAGAGTGATCAACAACAGTGCAATATACATTAACATCACATCATAAATGACCTTTACCTTGAAGCTGAGGAAGCTACCTGTGCCCACCTGAATGCATCCTGGAAGAAGATGTTGGCCAAGAGTTGGTCAGGTTGCTGGCCAAGAGTTTGAAAGGGAGTAAAGATGCTTGTGCAGGGTAGCCAGCCTCAGCTGTCTCAAAAAGGTGTCTGATTCTTGAGGGGGATTAAAAAAGCTCAGAATGTCTCGAACTGGATAGTCTCCATTTGACTTTCTTTCCAGTAGGATGAGGACTACACGTTAGTTGTGCTGATATGCGCCACACATTTAGTGTAAATTTACTGTGCCACTGTTTTTTAGGAAGGAGATAAGTAAGATCTCTCTTCTTAGAAGAGGACTAGTCCCATCTTTAAGCTATATCCTCAGACACGCCTGGATGCAGGTATGAAGCAGAGCCCCATGCATATGTGTGAGAAGCAGAAGCAAGATGCATACAAAGCCCAGGCAGCAGAATAACATGTGCATCCGTTTACACTGTACAATTATAATTTCGAAAGAAAAAAAAAGTGTTAGGAAATGTTTTTGAAGACAGCCAGAAACGTTTTGCAAGGATAGCTGACTCAAGCCCTCAATCTAGCTGTTTAGCTGATGACTGGAAAACAGTCCTGGCTATGTTTATTCTTTAGACAAAGTCCAGCTAAAAATGCATCCAGGCTTAAATAATCTGTGTAACAATGACCTCAGAACCCCAAATACAACATTGCATTATATGCAGGTTTCCCAACAGCACAAAGCATTGTCAGGGCTAATCCCCAGCTTTCCCCTTTTGACAACACAGGGTTCTCCTCTTTGCACCATCACGGCTGCTTTTGGATGTAATACACTATTCCAGTTCCATTTGCATTTCAATATGGCCCCAAGGGCTTAACGTACATCTGGTCCTCACTGTGTTAGTCTCTTCCAAAGAGGCTATAGCTGGAACAGGGTGAGACAAAGGATGCTCCGCATATCTTGCAGCCTGGAGCACTATCGAGCACAGCCTCCTGCATCACCATCTGAACCTCCGTGCTCCCCTTGCAGCTCTCTGTCCCAGCACTGCTTTACAAAGGGCAGCGTGTGTCCTTACACTGCTGTCACGGGTGCGGAGAACGGGAGGAGGTGACGCAGCTCCAAGCCCAACGTTACGCATCGGATCAGGAATGAGCCAGTAGGAACATTTGACCTGTCAGTGTCAGAAGATCCCAAACTTTCCATGCTATCCAGTCAACAAAAGCTTAACTTCAGACACTTTAACATGGCTTGGGAACTACAGCTGTCGCCCACAGATTTCTGGCTTTATATCCATCCCTCATTACGATTGCCCTTGCGTCGCCCCATGAATGTGGTGAGCATCATCTCTGCTGGGAGAGAACTTCATGTGTTTGTAAGGAGTTTTGCAGGGGCTCAGCAACACAGGATGTAATGCCATCATCTCTCCATCTTTAAAATAAATATATAATATTCTAAGCAAGGACACATATCAAAGAGCACAGGATGCAGTGCAATGACTCATGCAACCGGCAAAGTATAAAATTGGCTGCATGCATGCCCGCATAGGGCATTCTGCAGCTCTTCCTATAATTAGTCCTTCAGATGCTAGAGGGGAAAGTAACAAATTCAAAGAGGTTCCACTTCCCAATTATTCACATATTTCCAAATCAAATGGTTGTCTGTCAGAGAGCAACATGCCATTGCCCTAGGATAGCAAAATGCAAACTGAAAACTCTCTCCAGGAACAGGATTTGCTTTCATTACATTTATATCACCTAATTCATTTTAAGATTATATATAATTAGTCTCTCTTTCCATTCCTTCTCCTCTCCCCTCCCCCCATAATTCAGTGTTCTCTCCTAAGCAATTTCAGAACATACCACACATGCCAATGGCTCTTCTAAATCTCCTGCCTTTCAAACAATTCAAGGGTTTTTTTTAAGCATATTTTCTTCCTTTAAATCCTCAGACCTTTCAGGTATGCACTACACTTCTGTGAGCTTTTACTTATTTGTTTAACCACACACCTTTGAGGAACTTTTACCTTCACTTCTCATTCGCCTGAGATCGTGAATCACCCTCCGTAACATTTCAATGCTGGTTCCCATCACCCTTGGACCAGCACGCTGCCTACACCTGAATCTCTTCACTTTCATTTCAGATCCTCCCGAACTGAGCAGCTGCAGCTTTACAGAAACACAGCCCCAAGCTCTTTGTAATGCTGTATGCACACATGCCCACCGTGGCTTTAGCAAGGAAGCAGATACCTGCTGCCAAAGCATGGACCTGGGAGCTCACAAGGGTTATGGGGAAGCGTGGCCCCATAGCTCTCCCAGGTGCAGACGGAATTTGTTCTGTTCTCACATGGAATTTTTCCTTTCCACCTCATGTGGGATAAGCTGCTAGCAGAGCGAAGATGCCTCGGCCACTTGGTCGAGGCACAGTGCACATTAAACCAAGCAGGTAAACCTGCTGCAGAGTTTGACATGGGATCATAGAAGCACAGAATCACCTACGATGGAAAAAACCTTCAAGATGACCAACCATCAGCCTGGGCTACCTGATCCCAAACTGTATCTCTTACCACTATGTTCACACATCTCCTAAATTCCTCCAGGGTCAGACAAAGCCACTACACCTGGATCTCTTTTCCACTCAGAGCAATAGGTCATTACAGCATCATTCCCAACAAAGAACACTTTCCTTACTGCAGAACAGAGTGAGCTCTGCATCCTGAGCAAAGCTTTCAGCAATGCATGAGGGGACTCCTGAGATGCTTGAGTTATTTCTGACCAGCTATGAGTACAAAGGAGTTATTTCAGGACTATTAATTTTTTTTTTTTAACGAGGAAGGAGGAGGCTCTTTCTCTAGCAGGAGAGATGGCATTTGCTGCTGCTTCCTGCTGGGCTTCAGCCTTCTGCTGAGATTTCCCTGAATACAGGGGAAAGTCACATTGATCAGCAGTTGTTTTAGTGCACATCGTGTTGGGGCCAGATGAAAAGCAAGGATTTCTATAGGACGTGAAGCAGCTCAGTACTGAAATAAAGAATACACCTGGTGGGCCACCAGCATCATCCCACCACCGTGGTGCCACTCTGCCCAGCCAGGCAGCTCTCAGCGAAAGCACCCAGCAGGTTTTACTAAGCCAAAATTCATTCCCCTACAGCAGGGACATGTCACAGGGGTTTGTGATGACTCTTATTATTCTTGGATTCTATTTCCACCTCCTCCAGTTCTGCTCGTTCCCCACTACTCACACTGTGATGGATGGACATCTGAAATCTTTCCTCTCCAGGGCAGCAAAGCCTGGGTAACTGCACCCTTCTGCAGTGAGGTTGTGGCTTTGAAGAACAAGCTCTTGGGGCTCTTCCAATTTGTAAAAGCAATTTATACAAAATCCCCCAAGAAAACAAAAGAAGTGCCACCTCATTCTCAGCTGGTTCCAGCTGTGACCTCTGCTGTGTGCTCTGGGACGGATACTCCTTAGCACCCAGCCTATGTGCCTTCTTACATAGCCACGAGAAAAATACTGCAGCTCTGAGCTCGGGTAACTCCCAGCTGGATGCAGAAATCACTGGTGTTTTGCAAGCTGCTCGCCCTCAACTGGAAAGCAAAGGTGCTATTATCCCTCCCTCCAAGTCCTCAGATATGACTGACACATCAGCTGCAAGGGATTTTCCATATCACGGACTCCCTCTCCAAATTGCAGCCCACAATTGCTGGTTGCAATCACTCGGCAGCTTCTGTGCACGTGGGGCTGCAGCAGGAGCAGAATATCCACTAGCAAACATGCTTATTTTAGAACAACACTGTTTTGTTGCAGTTTACCCCTGTGGATAGATTGCAATGAAATAATGCAGGTTAAAAATAGGAAGCCCACATTTGCATAGTCATTTAGGAGTAGCTTACCCATTTATTTCATATTGCATTTTATTTTCAATAGCACATCTGATCGAATCATTGGCTTCAGTGCTCAAGAGCAGGGAAGGGAACAAGTTCCTGCTAATAGTTTCTGCATTCAGGAACTAGTAACATTTTAAACCAGGTAGGCAAACATGAATGAGACATTACAACAGCAGTCCAAAGAGCTCTTCCTAGGGCAGCATCCAAAGCATTCCTGGCAGCAACACGTTATGTGACACACGTAACATGCTCAAGTTTTTCCTTCCAGGAGCAAAGCCAAGGTGGGATGGGGAGAAGGGAAGCAGTATCAGTTCACTGGTGAAATCCGGGGGCAGATCACAATGAGGCTGCAGCAGCCTGGTCCCACTGCAGCAGTGGTGCTCCCACAGAGACACCATAGAGCACATCACTCGAGGCTATCTGCCATAGCTAGGCTGAGCTAAATCAAGGCCAGAGCCAATTAAGAACAAAGCACACAGCTCTTGGGCTTTTATTTTCCCGAGTCTTCCAAACACTTCTACCAGTGCAGTTTCCCTGGGTTAAGGCACTCTTTGTGACTCACCCTACTGCCTTTCCAGGCATCACAACAAATTACACAGAGCATGTCAGGTCACCAGCTTTGAGCATACAAACACCCACTGCTCCCCAGAGCTTATCTGTATAGGAAACCCCAACCCCAGCTCCAGGGATGCTGACTGCATCTTTCCACCATACAGCCAAACAAGAAGGTGTCCAAGTTGCACTGAGTCAAGGTCTTTCATTTCTAGCCATCATCACTGCAGCAGGATAACAAACAGGCTGCTGCAGAACTGAAGCACAAAGCCCCCAGGAATCCCGCCTCTCTGCTGCTACACACAAAATTGTGGTTTCAAAGAGCAGCGTGCAGCTTGATCAAAGCGTGCATGCACATCCCTGCAGACCTGAGCAGTTCTGGGAGGGGTTTCCCATGGCCCTCAGCAGCTTTCTTCCCTGGCTGCTGGAAGCAGGGCTGACTCAATCCCGAGCGCTTTAAGGAAATCCCGCCTTGCAAGTCATCAGCCTAAGGGACAGCGAGAACCGAGCACTGCACAGCAGTGCTTGAAAGCAAGGGACTCTTCCTCATGCATTTCAATGCTCAGTAAAGCTCGATGAAGGCACAGTGTGATTTCTACAGCACCGCAGGAATCCCAAACTCAGTGCATCCTCAGTAGGAGATTAGGAATTGCCTTTTTTTTTCATCCTAAAGAAGTCATATGCAGCAGCCAGATGTGCCTTTCAGGCATCTCCTCCAGCAGCAACACTCATCTTTCCCCCATTACCCTAAAACTGCTACCTCCTGATCCTTGTTTCCATTCTCCATTTATAGATGCACGACACAACTCCTGCACGGTTCCTCTTGGAAGCACACAGGTTTATCTTGCTGGAATAGCAGGAGAGCTCAACCAGACTGTTTTTAACTCAAACGCCAGCGCGGATATTAGATTTCACTGCAGTCAGATTTCTTGGTCCCACTCCTTCAGCACAGCTTCGCCTCAGCAACAACTGCCTCTGCCACACCATGGGTATCCCCACGGGATTTGGAACTGATACACCAAGTATCATTTTGCTCCTCAGCCAACCGTGCTGTTTGTAGCTCTACAGAATGCTAAGCAATCTTAGAGGCTTAAGAAGATTGCTATCTTGGAACAGATTTTAAAACCTGAAGAATACCGTGCAGAAAACAGGCAGGCTGAAGGTATCCAATGATAAAATCCTTCATGCTATGTAGAAGGTTCAATTAATACATCACAGCCCTCCTCAACAACCTTAAGTCTACAAAATCTCAAGTCCGCTGTACTAAGCTTCTCCTTTTGTCATCTGAATGCTTCCCCAAACGGTCGACCTATGGCCATGGAGTCTTCCAAGCACACAGATCTTAAGATCTTTCTTACTGAGGTTGGCCAGAGAATGGAGTAAGCTTGATCGCTTGCATTTTAGCTCTGTTTTTAAAATGTACTTACCACAAAGTAAGTGAGAAATACACATCCTTCTCTCCCAAATGAGGGCACATCCCACTGTGAGCATGAACAAAGAAAGAGAAAGGAGCAGAAAGGGAGTAGATGAGTAATCTTTATTCTTTCTGTCCTTTTTTTCCAACCAGAATAATCCACCTCCATCACTATTGGCAGGGAAGGATGAGCATGTACTCTACATTCTCACCCGAACAACTGCTCAATTTCAAGAGGATGAGAGATGCAGAGGGTGAAAGAGATACAGTCCTTGTGAAAGAGATACTGTCCTTGAAACGATGGCTGCAATGATGTGTGTCTGTGAGACAAAACCTACCTTGAGGGATATTGTAACAGCAGAAATCCAGACACCGCCATGCACTGACAAAAGGACAACTGTGCTAAGATGGTCCAATTGAGGGCTCTATGCTGAGGAGTATCAAGGTACCCATCCGCCACCCAATGACCTCTCTAGAAGTTTGCTGCCTGCCTGGGGACTGCATTTGGAACATCAGAGGAGGCTACAGGTATGATAAAACCAGAGGACTACTGCCTGCTCCCTCTCTTTTAAGCTGAGTCACACAAGGTTACGACTAGGGAATTATAAAAGACTTTAAAAGATTTTACATCCCTAGGGAAAATGTCGAAGGGATCAGGAGCACAGGTAGTGTTCTCCTTGATCCACCTGATCGTGGAATGGGAATCAGGCAGAAGGAATACTATAGACCAGCTGAATGAACAGAAGCATTGACGGGGTCATGCTCAAGGCTTTAGGTTATATGATCAAAGATAAACTTTCAAGAGACTGGGCATATTGATGTTGAATGGGATGCAGTTGACCAGGAGAAGTTAAGAGTCTACTCCAATGAATGCATGGGAAAAAAGCAGGAGGAGACTGAAAATGTGCTGCAGTTAGAAAACTATGATTTAATTGTTATCACAGAAACATGGTGGGGACAAATCACACAGCTGGAATACTATGACAGTGTTACAAGCTTTTTACAATGGGTGGGCAAGACCAGAGGAGTGGTGGAGCTGCCCTCTATGTTAAGAAATGGATAGACTGCAAAGATCTGCCTATGAAAAACAACCATGACCAGTTGAGAGAGTGAGGGTTAAAATTCAGGACCCAATAAAGGGCATCTGGTGGTTGGGGTCTACTTCAGGAGGCTTTTTTATTCACTACAAGGGGCGTTATGCTCATAGGCTCTCACCCTAATGGGAGATTTCAAGGCAAAAGCAAAAAACCTTCCAGGTTGCTGGCAGCCTGCATTGGATGCTCCAAAGCCAGACTCTGCATTACCTCCACCCAAATAAAAAAAAAAAAAAACATCTTTTTTTTCCACTAACAATCAAACGTTTGTGATCACAAGCATTCATTCTCCATTTCATTTAGAGCACACTTAGAGACACTAGCCAGACAAAAGCCATTAACAGTCCAGTGTTCAAAGCGCTGGCAGAGCTAATCTTTCTATATATCATAAAATACAGAGAAATCATTCCTGTAGACTTATTTTAAAAGCAACCTCCTTCACCTTCCCCGTTGGATTTTTGGTTTTTGGGTTTTTTTGTTTTTGTTTTTGTTTTTTTGCTGTAACTAAATGCCAGTGGCAGGTACTATGAGTATTTCGGGTTCAGTAGTCAATGACTGCATGCAGCATTAGCTCAGCTCTCAGCACTAACACAGCTGGCTGTTTTCCCATTCCAGCTGTGCCAGGACAATATGCAGACACACCTCACCAGGACAGGTCACACGTGCAGGGTATACACCCGGCAGCATACAGTGACAAACCGAGAGGTTTGTCTGCTCCTTTTTGCTTCTATAAATACTTGTCATCCTATTTTTGTCACTGTTTAAAAACGGGATGGTGTCAAAGGGAAGCACTAACTCCCACCAGAAGAGCTCCAGCCCTTGCTTACAAACAGCCTCAACGCATCGGGTAAGGTAGATTAAACTGCAGCAAGTATTGGAGGAATTAATGCAAAGGCAGCTCATACCCATAACAGCAGTAGAATAAGCCTGGATAGAAGCAGCACATCTGCTCCTACCATCCTCAGTGTATTCTTCAAACAATGGAAAGAAAAGCCCGGAGAAGCACTGACCCAGGCTTCATTCAAAGAGTGCCCCTGCTCAATTCATGAAAGTTTGCCTTTCCTTTTCAAGTGAAAAGGCCAGAAGAATACTTGGGAAACCAAAAGATCCCTTGGAAAAAAAAAAAATAAAAATCACTTTAACTGCAGGAGGCTTCAAACCATCAAACCCCATAAACTTTGTTTAAAAGATTTACAGCAACTAAGGTGATGAGGATTTCATTTTTTTTTTCCTTCCTGGGTTTTTAGGGAGCAAAGCAAATACGGGTTTTTTTGTTTTGTTTTGTTTTTTTGCTTTTTTTTTTTTTTTTTAAATCAATCCTTCCACAAAGAGATTTACAGCTCTAATGTGCTGAAGCATAAACTGATACAGTGACAAACCCCCTTTCTCCTGAAATGTGCTAATAAGGTTGATCCTTTCTCCAAAGCTTTGTCCTTGGGAGGTTTCTGCAATGAGTTCACCTCTTTCACCAGCACAGAGCCCTTCTCATGTGGAAATCATCGGGCTCAATGCATTCACTGCCTCATCTGCCCCTCTGCACCAGGTCTCAATTGGGAATGGGGAGGTGGGCGAATGATCAGCCAGCAATGCAAAAAGGAAAAAAAAAAAAAAAAAAGAAGGAAGAAAATGAAAGAAAATGGGAAAAAGAAAGAAAAGAGAGGAGAGGAGGGTTACTTTCACAATGCAAAGTAAAGCACTGTTTAAAATATGTCTGGGACTGAGAGCAGCTAGCACATGGCATCCCCATCCTCGCATACAACTTTGCACTGCCTCAGTGAGACAAATGAGGGATGAATTTTCTCTCTGTCATGACAGCAATAAGCCTCCACTATAGATTTAAGGAGAATAAAGGAAACACTAAGCTGAAATTACCTGCAGGTGTAAGAAGCCTTGAAGAGATTCCTCTGCTTGCCTTTCACAATGGAGTTTTGCAGCAGCGGATATTTAAGCTGGTATTTAACACTTTTCATGAAACAAATGTGAGGATAAATATCACCGCAGACATTTAATGGGAGGATAGGGATTTCCTTTAACGCCTCACAAGGTTCAGCTCTTGTAATCCCTTTTCCTCCATCCTTAACGACAAGTACCTCCAAACCCCTTTCACTTGTTTCAGTGCCCAATTGGCCATTCATCCCTGCACCCCTAGGAGGTAAATCTGTACTAAACAGCACTCTTCAAACTTAAGTTAGAATGGGTCAGAGAAGGCTGGGGGCAACACAAAGATGCCCTAACGTCTAACCCTGCTCCAGGTTTCCCATCCATAAACCAACTCGGCCCAGCTCTCCTAGCTCTTGCAGGGATGGGAACAGTGGAGGTTGCACTGTTTAGGTTGGAAAAAATTTCTTCTCAAAAGAGTGGTAATGCATTGGCACAGGCTGCCCAGGGAGTGGTGGAGTCACTGTCCTCGGATGTATTCCAAAAACATGCAGGTATGGCATGGAGGGACAGGGTTAGTGGGCATGGTGGGGATGGGCTGATGGTTGGACTGGATTGTTTTAGTGATCTTTTCCAACTTTAATGATTGTATGTTTCTATGCAGTCCCTTGGGAACGGGCTGCATCCCATGTCAGCTTCTTCCCCAGCCTCTCCAGTGTCTCAGCTGCCCACCATGCCCTGCAGCCGATGATGGTTAAGGAGTATTTATGGCAGAGATTTTCCTCCATAAAATACACGCAAATGACTTAGCAGTGCAAATGCAGGCTGGGCACGCAAGGCAGAGTATAAATAACCTGCTTACCCTTAAAACCTTTTTCCAACTCACTTATGCCAAGTATTTCTGCAGAATCCCTCTCTTAATTTAGAAACCAAGTGTGTTTGAACAGGAGTGAGCTGTGAGCATCTCCGGGCCAGCACACAGGCTGTGCCAGTGCTGCTGAGTAACCAGCATGGAGCTGCTTCCTTCCAGCTCATGGTTTCACTTATCCCCGGGATGATACAGCAGAGAAAGGCAAGGAGTAAAAGCAGAAATGAGCTTTCTGTTTGTTATTTAGATATGCCTTTTCTCTCCCTTCAAACAGGACCTGAACAGGCTGGAACAGCCTGCTTAGGCAGGTTGCAGAATCACCATCCCTAAAGGTTTATGAGAAAAGGGTAGATATGGCACTGAGGCACACAGCTAGTGGGCAAGGTCAGCATGGGCTGACAGTTGGACTAGGTGGTCTTAATGGTCTTTTCAACTTTAATAATTCTGTGATTCTATGAAAGCAATCTGGAAGGGCCATAGCATGGGAATGGGAATGCTGGTAATCATAAGAGGTGTCAATGCCATGCCTGGTATCACATGTCCCCTGCAGCATCAGGGCCAGCCAGCCAAAGGGCTGCTCCAGGCAGAGCCTGACAGCCACTTGCGTGCCAGCTGTGCTTGGAATTCAGCTGTAGCCAAGGCTCTTAAGGACACGAGTTCAGCTAATCCAGGCTCATCTCGCCCAGAGCCACCCTAATGAACTCAACCTACAGGCAAGCTGAATGAGATGCTGAAGCACCCAAGCACAGGGCACAGCATCACAATGACTGGCTGAGGCTGGCAGGACCTACGGCTCCTTGCGGTCCCACCTCACCCCAGAGCAGAGTGCCCAGGCCCACATCCATGTGGCTTCTGGAGATCTCCAAGGAGGAGACCCCATACCATCTCTGGGCAGCTTGTACCAGGGCTCTGTCCCATGCAGAGCAGGGACATCTCAAAGCCTCTACCAAAAAAAAAAAAAAAAAAAAAAAAGAGCATCCTGGATGCTTTGGAAAGCCCAGCTCTCACAGTAACCATGGATGCTTTGGAAAGCCCAGCTCTCACAGTAACCATACACACCTATCCCATGTGCCTCCTAGGCTGTGACACGTGGTCCCTGCTTAACTGCATGCTCCTGGCAGAGCCCTGCTCTGTCCCAGCACAGTGTGGATACCGAGATGGGCACAGCTGGGCAGGGCTGCTGGAGGGCTGCTGGGCAGGGCTGCTCAGCATGCCTCAATTTTTGCCCCTAGTAGCAAAAGGTGGAAGGCCAAAACTCAATTTATACAAGCTGAAGTTCTGTTTACTTATGCAACAGGAGATGAAGGGGGCACGATTATCACAAGATAATCACTCCCTTGATTAATTATAAAGCAAAGCCAGCTGCTTCCAATTCCTACACGGAGCAAACTGCTTCCCGAGCAGCCAGACGCTATGACAAAGTTTCAATTGCTGCACTCCTCAACTGCTTAATTCTAAATGTAAGAAAATGATCACACTGCAAACAGTCCCACATCCACCATCCAAAAGTGCTCAAACTGAATGGATTGCTGCTGAAACACGAGCACCACAGCCGCACAGAACCCAGTCATTCGAGATTCATCTGAGCTCAATTAAAGAACACGGGAGAAGCTGATGAACACGTTTACACGGCATTGTTAAATTTTACAGGGAAGGAAAAAATAAAACAATCTGAGAGGAATCCAGATATTCAAATTTAGCCAGGATTGATTTTTATTCTGCACAAACAAAAAACAAAAAACCAAGCTGCAGAAGGTTGTTTTGCCTCACCAGAATTGCTAAGTGCAGCTATCAATAATCACTGCAATAAATAAAACACTTGCAGGAAGGAAAATACCTGCATAATGATAAATTCGATGAAAGTCATCTTTCTTGTTATGGATGGTGCTAAGCATCAGGCAGGCCACCAGGCAGAGATTATTCAAATAGCAGAATACCTTGGGATTTGTAGTCTGGAGAGAGACGTGGGAACTACAACTGTGAGAGCAATGGAAGCAGGGACAACTGGGATGGGTCTAGCAGTGTCCCATGTCCCATGCTATATGAACAACAATGGAAACCATCCAACCTGTTGCACTTTTTCCTATGGAAGAAAAGCTGACGATTCCCCTGAAGCCATCCCAGGAGGAAAAAATCCCCCCCTTGTCTCATTCCCCAGGTAGCCCTTGGGGAGCAACCCAGTGGGTACCAGAATGCTGCATGAAGGCATTGCATCTTCATGATACCCCAGGTGCTGACCACATCTTCCTGGGATCCTGCTGGGTGCTGGGCTGCCCCGACAGCCCTAGGGAGGACACCTGCAGTAGGCTGTGTGACCGTGAATTCACCCAGGAGGCTACATGACACTTGCATAAAAAGCAACCTGCACCGAGGAGCAACTGCAGCAGGGATCAGGTGAGAGCCCTGGAAGCATTCCTGCTCGTGTTTCCTTAGCAACTTCAGCTCCTGCTTCCCCTCACACATTCCCTTTCTCTCACTTCAAAGTAGGGCAAGACATCTCCATTGCTCTGCCATAAAAAATAGAAAGCTGAGCAGTCCAGTGAGCCCCATTTGTATTTAGGACAGGTCACTTGAATCCCGTCTCTGCCTGTATGACTGCAGAGGTCCCTTCTGCAGATACAATACAAACCCACATGGAGACATGTCACATCCCAAGCCTCTTAGCACTCAATAAAAAGCAAGCATGACCATCAAAGAATCATAGGATCATTCGAGTTGGAAGGAACCTTTAAAGGTTATCTAGTCCTACTGCCCTGCAAAGAACAGGGACATCTACAGCTAGATGGAGGACCAAGCTCAAATGTGGATATACCTTGGCAGATATCATCAAAGCCAATGCTCAGCAACACCCTTTGAAAAGCCAGCTGGAAGGCTCACATCTGCCAAGACAACACAACATTCACATGATTATTTGGGGATGGAGGTCCACAGCATCCTTCCCATTGTGGAGGACAGGGCGCAACTGAAGGGAGAACCCTGGGCCCCAGTCACTCTGCTTCTTGCTGTCACCCAACCCCAACACATCACCAGTTAAGACAGTTCTTTCATAAAAACGAGTAGGCACAAACACCCAAACAGAAGAACAGGCATCAGTTCACTTCCATCCATTCAGACATACTGCACAATAAAGGAATAAGTTCATAAAGCAGCTACTTAATCAACTGAATTTGTGCAGCTTGCTAACGACACAGTACATCTCCTTGGCCACGTAAGCACAGATGGAGCAGAAAGGTTTACATGTCTGCTACAAGTGAAATTCCAGGAACATCAGCGTAGTGTGGGAAGTGACATGACAGTTCAGAAGGAGCAAAATCCTCCCCTCCAAGGCAACATAAGCACATGCTTAACTGAGACTCAGAGACGCTCAGCTGCTGGGCTTAGTAGAAGGAGCACACTTAAAGAGAGCAAAACCAACAAGAAACAGAGCAAGAAATGCTATGGGGGAGAGGAGGCAGACAGCTTTCCTATTAGGGAAAGACATACCAGATTGCAGCTGAAGCTAAAGCCATGCTGCAGGAACACATCATTCTGAATACGAGTGCAATTTTTGGCCTCATGGACTAAAAGAAAACCATCAAGCAACTTAAAAAAAAACCAAACCAAACAAAAAAACACAGACCAATGCACAAACCAGTCTCCCAAACAATCTAAGGACATTTTCTCCTGCTTTTACATTAATGCAGCAAGAAGATTCGCAGCCAAGCTCTTTTTGATGCAGTTGGCTAAAAAAGAAAATCCACTGCAGTGCTGGGGAATTCATACTGCAGGCACACACGTTTTGCCAGCCAGAAACATTTTCAACATGCTCAACAAAATACACTCATAAGCTGTATGCTGCAGCTAAACATCACCCAGCTCAGAGGCAGAAAGCACCGCTGGCATGGGGAAAAGCCCACAGTGGGCACCTTCAAGTGAACCTCATCCATTTGTCTCCTAAAACACACAAAACCCAGTATGCCCAAAGATGGAGTCACAACAGGATATAATAAAAAAAAGCAAACCAAACACACAGAAAAAGGCATCGTGTAAAGGCCAGTGGCATTGCAACAGTGCTGGCATCCCATCAGCAAGAGGTCTCCTGATCTGTCCACTTCCAGTAGGGTTTACAATTCAAAACATCCAGATGGGAGAAACTATTTGACCAAATTATGGCAAGAGCATAACTCATTCAACTCAGCAATTTTGGGGTTTTTTTTTTTTTTTTTGCTTCCTCAGGGTTAATGTAGAAAGACATGGTGCCTTCATAAAATTCATCCACCAGGACCAGAGCAGGTGGATACACAGCACTACCATCCAACATACCGCTAGGAAACCTCTTGGGATAAGAAACACTCATGGAGCGAAACCTCAAACTATCAAGAAATTATTTCAACAACTTTGTCAAAAAAAAACAGTGATTTTTCAGAACCTTTTTTGTCATCTGCATCTGGATACACAAATGTGGAAGATGAAAAACCATGTCTGTAAGCATTAGAAAAGCAGAGAACGATAGGAAGAGCTTTCCCTCCTACACTCCATCTGCACATGCACCTCAAAAACAGCCTGCTGAACATCTGGCTGATGTTATTAAATACTCAGATTCAGAAGAACATTCAGATGTGTGTTAGCCCATATCTTTCAGGTAAAGGCTTTAAACATGACATTTGGACAATATATATAAGTATACGATGGGTCTAAACTAGAATCGCAAGATGTGCTCCGCTGAACTGGGCCCAAAACTGGGACACTGGAAGTTTTCGATCAAAATCTCATCTTCTTTGAATGAAACAATTGGCTTCAATGGTGGGGAGGAAAAAAATAAAGGTAAAGAAAGAAATTTTGTCTTGGAAGAAGCAAAATGATTGGCTCCTTGGAGGCCGTAGCACCAGGCAGCCCTGCAGGGAAGGATCATGCATCCCTCACTGAGGATGCTGTGATCCCAAAAATGCAACTCTGACTGCAGCAGCATGACAGACACAACATATTTCAGCTGAATTAAAACGCTAATGTACCATAAGTAGCGCTGGCAGTGAGAATGTGTTTATTTTATATTCACATATTGTATTTATGTGTACATGTGTATATACGCAATCTTTTTAAAATCCAATAGTATACCTTTAGGCAGCCACAAATCTCTTTTTTCTTCAACTAAAATGAAGCATTGCTCTGGGTAACTGGCCACAAATCTCTTCAAATTTTTACTTTTCTTTAGCATGAATGAAGTATGGTGCACGTTCAGAGACAAGGGCTGTGGATCCAGCCTGGCTCCATCACACATGCATCTTTCTCACTGGAGGAATGCTTTGCATCAGCACCATAAGGTTACATAGGAACACAATTAGTAAGGTGACATCTCCCACATAAATAACTTATAAGAAGCCTGCCACTTAGAGAAGAGATGGCAGCCAAAAGGTATCCTAATTCACTGTAATAACGGATTAGAGAGAAAACACAAATACCTGCATGAAACCTTAATCTTGGCGCTGTCAAACATCTTTTGCTGAGAGGCATCTGCACATCTGCCTGGAAACTATTCTGCCTTTTCTATTCCTTTTTCTTTCCCCTCACCCTTTCTTTTGATGGGGATGAGGAGGGGGGAGGGGATGAAGGTGTGCATTTGAGGTACACTATGGGTATTTTTACAGGAAGAAAGTTTATAGGGAATGTCCAGGAGCTGCAGATAAACTACTGAAAGGCAGAAAAATCTATATATTGCTCCTCCAGATAAAGAGATTTACTTTTGAGCTCAGTGGTCTGATAATGCTGGTACAAAAGCAGCACCACTCCTCCTTAAAAAGACCTTAAATCCTCTACTTATCTTCTACAGTGGATGTTCAACAATTTTGAAGCCATTTAGTTTGTTCTGGAACTGGTGTGTTTCCATAAGGGGCATTCCCTTTGCTCCCTCTGGAGACCCTCTCCTCTTCCTCCAGTGCTTCTCTATACGCCCTTTATTTCTTCCTGCAACCTTCTGTCACTGAGTTGCCACCACAAAGTCACTGACGCCACCAACCACCCAACCTGACACCCAGATCTTTGCACTCCTTTCCTGTCCTGGTAAAGCCAACATTTTGTGGTTGCTCTGTCCCACTTGATCCTAGCCACTCCTTGCCTTTCTCTTTCCTCCTGCCCCTACTGCTTTCTCCTCAGAAATTTTGGTGTCTTCCATGAGAAAATGAGGCAAGAAATCAGGGGAAAAAAAAGGTATAAAAAACATTCTTAGCTTATACCTGCTAGCCCACCATCCTCTCCAGTCCATCCTTATGCCCAAGAACACAAGCCTGCTTCTCCCTCTTAGTCTCTCCAGTATGACCCTATTGCTTCCTCAACTGCCCAACGTGAGGATGCAACCTCTACAGCAACATTCTGCAGTCACTGTATGAGCTTTCAGTGATGCCTTATGTCACTTTGCTCCATTGTGCTGGTCTGTGGCTTTGAGTAGGTGAGGTGCGAGCTGGTGAGAGGGCAAGGAAAAGCCTCCATGAGGTCTGCCAGAACATCTCCCCTTATGAAGGGGCCTAGAGGCACACACCACAGAGGTGATATATTAAATCTGCAGCAATTACATCGAACAGTTTGAGATCATCTACTGTTTTATAACAATGGAGAATGGGATGCTCTGGCACCGCTCCCATTCTTCAAGCATAACGAACCTCTGAGGATGCTCAGGCTGTCAGGAGGCTGATTACACGAAATAAAACACTGCATTTGACTATTAATTAATATTGACTTCGCTCCTTGACCCCTAACATGTAGAAATTTATAGGATCGTTGTCCAGGTTTATTAGGGCCCAATTAATAATCTGATGTGTATTGGAGTCAATCACCTAAAGAACTAAAACCAGCTCTTTGGTATGAAGCATACACATCATCTCAGGCTACTTTTGGCTTGGAAAAGCACTCGGCTAATTTTCAATTTGTCAAGCAAATCCTTGACAAGCTGGTAACACGCAACAGAGCTGACCCACGAGAAATCTCCCATGAGCTCTTTCACAGCAGCATGACATGGGGGCATTGCATGGAGCCAGGTAACAACCTGGCAGAGCAGCAATCATTATCTGAGTAGGTGTTCTGCAGATGAACATGCTAACAGAAGGTAAGTAATGCCAAAATATCTGACATATAAAACAGGTTCAGTAGAAATTGTTAAAAGCATCTCGGTGTCTTGCATGTGTTAAACCAGAAGGACTATATCTTGGTTAGTTTATTCAGTGCCAACGAGGAGACTCATGAAAAAGTCTCCAGAAATCTCGCTTCTAAGTCATCGCGTTGTTGACAAAACTCAACATGCTTTTAGAAAGGCCAAATCTGTAACTATCAATCTCCAAACATCAAGAAGGATAAACTTAGTACATCTGCTCTCCTTATAAGAAATAACAACAAAAATACGCACTGCGATGACTAACAGCCTCCAGCATTTTATCTCCTAAATCTACTTGTGACTTACAGATGCTTAAAAGCAAAGGTCCAAGGCCTGGGAGCACTGTGCCGGAGATGTTAAAAACACTTTAAATCCTTCAAACTGCTTTGAAAAATCTCAGCGCCGCTGCTGTGTGCGGATGTTTTGCACTCCCAGCCAGGAATCAATGTGAGCGTTTAAACTTCCTTTTGTCAGGAATGACTTACAGAGGAAGGACAGTGGCTCGTAAACAGAACTGCTGACACTTTCTGCTTGTTGCAAGTGAATCGTGATGCAGCAGCGCTGCAGGGAGTGACTTTGGCTCCTCGCAAGTGGCTCAGCACTGCTGGGCTGCTCATGGAAAGGCCCTGCTGAGTGCTGTGGCCTTATCATAGAATCACAGAAACAGTAAGACTGGAGAAGACCACTGAGATCACCAATGCCAACCATCAACCCGTTCCAACATGCCCACTAACCCTGTGCAGCATCTTCACCCTTGAGAATACTACCAGGGACAGTGACACCACCACCTCCCTGGGCAGTCTGTGCCACTGCATCACCACTCTTTCAAAGATTTTCCTAACATCCAATTTAAACCTCCCCCAACACGACTTAAGGCCATCACCTCTCATTCTATTGCTGTAACCTGGGAGCAGAGGCTGACCCCCACCTCACCACAACCTCCTCTCAGGAGAGGTAGAGAGCAATGGGGTTTCTTTGAGCCTCCTCTTCTCCAGACTGAACAACCCCAGCTCCCTCAGCCATTCCCCATCACACTTGTGCTCCAGACCCCTCACAGTTCCATTGCCCTTCTCTGGACACACTCCAGGGCCTCAATGTCTTCTTGTAGTGACACTGAACACAGCACTTGAGATGCTAAACTAGGGGACTGAAATATCTGGAGACTTGTGACTGCGTGAATCAAGCTTACAATACAAGGTTTAAGTAGTGAGGTGTTGCAGGGTGGTCTCTGTGAACAAAACCCTACTGGGTTACTGCTCCAGGTCAGATCAGAGCCAGCTCCAGATATCCCAAAAAGGATCCACTGCTGGACAGAGCTGAGCCATGAGTGACACACCTCTGGGAGAGCAGACTGAAGAAAGAGGCTGCAGCCCAGGAGAGTCCCATAGAGGAGCAGGTAGTCCCCATGCAGCCCATGGGCACTACACAAAGCAGATCTCCGCTTGCAGCTATGGAGGAGCCTATGGTGCAGCAATGGAAGATGCCTGGAGGAGGCACAGCCCATGGAGTGCCCCTCATGCAGCAGCCCCAGGCCAGAGCTGCAGCCCTTGGGGAGGAGCCCACAGTGGGGCAGGAGGGCTGGAGCAGCTGCTGCCTATGGATGCCTGTGGAGCAGCTCCTGAAGGATGAGCCCCATGGTACAAGCCCATGTTAGAGCAATTCTCAAGAGCTGCAGCCCATGGGAAGCCCACACAGGAGACCACGCTGCAAGGCATCAATATCTGTTTTTCCTAACTAAAGGAGGGCCCACTTGCACCAGGCAGGTTGGAACTGGACGATCTTTAAGGTCCATTCCAAGCTAAAGCCATTCTGTGATTCTGTTTATCAAAATGTGTGCTGTGCTAATTTGTGCAGGGGCTTTTTGTTATAATTTATAAAAACAAATAACAAGAAGGCACAGTCTGAACCTGTGCCCATTTAATACAGCCAAAGCTCTGACCAGCAGTGAGCAACTGATTTTTATTGCCATTCCACTAATGGAAAGTGTATTTCCTTTTCCTTTTAACCATACTCCATCTTCTCCACTTCTTTTTTATTTTGTATGTATTTCTTTTTTTGCAGCAGGAACTTGAATTCTGCTTAGCAATGGAATTAACTCCCTACTGCCTCATTTCTGGTAGTACGAGCTCTTGAATCCGACTGGCATCACTGTGACTCGCTTTTGCAACTCAAGGCACAAGACCCGTCTCAACTGTCTCTCAAAGCAAAATTACTGGTTTTTTTCTTAATTACACCACTGGTTAATGCAACCCCTGACAGAGGAGAGGTTGAACATTTAATCTGGCAAGGTTTAGTGTCAATCTGCATGAGGCCACCGTGCTTTCACCTCCACTTCCACCCTCCTAATGGCTGCTGGCCCTGCCCCACACATCTCATCGGGGATTCACATCAGCTCAGCCCCAGTCCCCAGTGCCATCAGGGCTCAGAGCAGGCAGCAGGGACACTGTGAACCCAGCACACTGACACATACTCTTTCCAACCACTATTTCTGATGTCAAAACCATTAATTAGGAGGGTAATTACACTGCTAATTACGCTGCACACCTAAATACACTGCTGTGCATCTCTCAGAAAGACAACTCAGTACATCTCACACTACGGTATGAATTTCAAATAGTGAAAGCAAACATGCTGTAGGAATGCTTGCAGCCCACTCTCTCCGGTGACTATAGGAATTCTTATGTGAACTTACAGTATTCTGTTCCTGAAATAACCCTCAAAAACTGTGTGAAGAACTTCCTCTAGCACCCTTTCCAGGATTGCAATGCACGTACGTATAAATATACACAAGAAGTACAGTAGTATGGTAGAAGAACAGTACTGATGAAGACTTGCTGATCAGGAATGATGAATCTTGTTCTTTGCATACTGAACATGCTTGTCATGACCTGGCAGTCCTTCAGCCCTGCCCAAAGTGATGCAATCTGATCACTTAGGGAAATGAGCACCTTATATACATGCATTTGTAGCACAATGGCAATTTCTTGTTCACATAACCAGGAGCTAATTTCAGGTAGCACCTGCTGGATGCATACATAATCTCCATGTTATAGTCTGAATATCTTACAAACACTGTATTATTTTCAGCTTCCCAGTGCAGCGCTTTCTATGCATACAAACTGGGAGCTCTCCATACAGTCAGAAAAAAAAAGTGTAAAATGTAGAGGTGTTGCAACATAATAAGCCAAATTCCAGCCTCAGAGCTAGCACTAACTCCTACTAACCCACATTTTCCAACTGCATAGTCCAGGAGTGCCCTGAGCTCTGCATGAAGCCAGAGTGCTTTCGGTGCTGGTTTCTCATGCAGCACCTTCCACCACTTAAACGTCCTTATCCGTTATCTCTCAGTTATTAGAGGACAACACCTCCCCCATCAACAGCCCGTGCTGCCACGAACATGCAGATGCCCCAAGGAGGGAGAGCCCAGGGAGTAGAGCAGCAGCACTCCAATCACCTTGCTTTGCTCAGGATCCTTAAAACATCTGTCCTGCTCCAAACAGTTTAACTGGTGCAGTCATGGTGACGGTCAGGGGAGAGAGGGCTGCTTGCCAAAAACAACAGAAGCAGAATTTTATCACAGAGATAAGAGCATTTCCCTGGGTAGCAAGGTCTTGGCGTGGAGAAGCTCCTCCACAGCATGGGTGGAAAACTCCCATAGCCACACACGGTGCCAGAAACCACAGCTCACAAGTCTTCGAAGCTGCCTTCGGACAGCAAGCAGTGCTTCCACCTTCACTTCTTTGCAGGCACCCTGAACTATCGCTTTCAGGGTCCCTTCGCATTTGCTCTCTAACCTCAAAGAGCAAATCCCACCAAGCATAACAAATTACCTGCTTTGAACAAGGGAAAAGTCCCTGTCCACACTTCTCAGTGTCATCCTGGAAGGCTCCTGCAGCTCCGCTGCTCTCCATCACTCCCATGCCCCTAATGGCATTTCCAGCTGCAGCTCCAAACCCAGCCCCTACCTCCAGAAGGTCCCCCCTGAACTGGTCACCCCAAGGAATGCAAAGGGCTGGAGAAGCCTCTTTGTCTCCCAAGTATCCCTTCCTCTTGCAGCATCTCATGTTTCACCATAGGAGGACAAAGCAGGTTACAGCAGCACAAGGGAAAACAAGGATATTTTGCATTCTGCCCACCAGAACATGCAGACATGGCTGCAGCACTTCTAGAGCTTTCTGCCTCCTGATACAAAAGCAGAAACTACAAAACTCAGACCTAGAACTCCATAAAAGAAGCCTCAGCAATCCATGCGAGGGAGACGTTTTTTTGGTCCACTTACTCTAGCTTCATAAATCAGCCCATTAAAAATATGACTGTGACACAAAGGGCCAGTCGTAAAAACAGGCCGATTAATTTCCCTCTAAACATTTCAAATAAATAGCATGCCATTTCTGCGTTTTGAGACTATTCAATTATAGAAGAAAAAATTATCCAGCACTATAATGCAGCGACAGCAAGTGAATAGGTATGAAACCAGAAAGAAGGAGATTTATTTATTAACTAAATTACCGCTGCGCTATCTGTACTGTGGGATCGTCGATGTAATAGCATGAAGCACTCAAAAGGAAAAAGTCCCCACGACAGAGCAACACGCAGCGCATGGCTCTTCTGAAGCAGACTCTGCAGGATCTGGGCACATTTGGAGCAGGGATAGTTCCAGTGACAGCTCTGTCATCGCACAGCAAAGATGACCACAAACATTGCAATGGACTGGGCCACCACAGAAGCAGTTATTAATGCATTACCAGTGCTATTAAAAGCTAACGCTGCCTTCATCAGCATAGCAGCTGATCCCCTCGTGTCCTGATAGCTTCCTTGCAGTGCTAATTCATCATTTTTGAAGTTTTAAGAAATCTTACCCAGTCAAATAAACCACTGGCCATACTTCTTGAAGGATGTATTTTTTCTCAACATTCCTCATTATGTTTGCTGATAATAAGGAGATAATAGGGAGAAGGAAGAATGAATAAATTCCCTAGGTATTTCTACTCCTCATCACTATTTGTAATAGCTTAGAAGTCAGCAACCTCTTCTCTCAGCTGCTCCCTCCCATGAATCTACCCATTACTGATGGCAATCATTCCTAGAAAGCCCATTGGGATGTCTTTAAGAATGGCACATGAGAAAGTCAGGATTTACCCAGACCAGGTCATTTTCCACTGAAAAAGTGTATGTGAGCATTCTGGTACACACTCACCTTATAATCATAGAATTACAGAATAGCTCAGGTTGGAAGGGACCTCAAATATCATTGAGTTCCACCCCCCCTGCTGCTGGCAGGGTTGCCAATTACTACATCAGGAGCCAGTTTAGGCTGCCCAAGGCCCCATCCAACCTGGTCTTGAGCTCCTCCTGGGGCATCCACAGCTCTCTAGGCAGCCTGTGCCAGTGCCTTATTGCCCTCGGAGTAAAGAGAACCTAAAAAGACATTCTAACACATAACCTAAATTTCCCCTCTTCCAGTTTAAAGCCATTCCCCCTTGTCCTATCACTATCTACCCACGTAAAAAGTTGATGTGCCTCCTGTTGATAAGCTCCCTTGAAGTATCAGAAGGCTGCAATGAGGTATCCCCAGAGCCATCTCTTCTCCAGCTGAAAAAGCCCAGCTCTCTCAGTTACAGTAACAGTGTCATTTAATCTATGCACTTAAAGGTACCTTTTTCTTTTAAATATATGCATATATAGAAGATTTTTAAAGTAAGAATTATCTATGCTTTAAAGCAAATATATACAAATACTTAGGGTTTGTGCATTTGCACAGTCCCACTCACACCAGCATCCTCCCAGCACTACCACAACGTCAGAAACCCTCCCCACCATTCCCAAAACCTTCAGGACTTCCAGACGGGTGGAAAACAGGACCCCCTCCCCCCCCCTTCTCCCCTCCTCCCAATGCTGTGCCATTCCTAAATGGAGCCCAGCACCTCGAACCGGAGAACGACCATCTCTCTCCTTCCCACGCTACCTCGGAGCGCTCTGCTGCTGAAGCAATGCTCTGCTTGGCCGGCAGCCAGCTGGAAGCCAAAAGGGGCTTTTCCTTTCCTGCCGCTCAACCTCATTCAGGCGCTTCTTGCTTGTACACAACGCTATTTATAGCTGCTGGCGAGCAACCAGGCACAACTCCACCGCAGAGCCCCAGCGGTTCCAGAGGAATAAATAAAATAATAATAATAATAATAATAACAACAACAACAACAAGAGCAAAATAAACGGAGCTGGGCTGTGGTTCGGCTCTCATCAGCCGCGTGGCGTGCGGGTGCGACTGCAGGGAGGGGAGAAGCACGGCTGGGCTGCTCCCAGATAAAAATAACCTGGCCAAAAAATAAAAATCACCGTGGGGAAGAGCGACCTTTACTACTACTACAGGAAGGGAGCGTGCTGCAGCACAGCCCGCAGCTCAGCGAGGCAGGATCCAGAATAAATGCTTAGGGGAGAAACAGGAGAAAACAAAAAAAAGACGTGCATGAAAAGTCTTTTGATGTTGCCCCCAAAATAAGATCGGTCCATTTCTTCTCATCCCAAGGATGCAAGTCTTGTTCCTTTGGAAATCTCTTCCAGAAATTTGATTTTTTGGGGGGAGAATGGGAAGAAGTAGGTTGGATAATAGGAAAAAATCCTTCTCAGATAGAGTTGGTAATGCAGTGGCACAGGCTGCCCAAGGAGGCAGAGGAGTCACCATCAAGCGCTCAAGAAAAGTGGAGACGTGGCACTGAGTGACACGGTTAGTGGGTATGTTGGGGATGGGCTGACGGTTGGACTAAGATAGTCCTAGAGGTCTTTCCAATCTTAATGATTCTATAATTCTATAAGTAGCTTATTTTCTTGCAGGATAATTGCATTATTATTATTCTGGAAGAAAGATGCAACTGCACTCAGTGCACAGCAAAGCTGCAGCAGGGCAGTAATTTTCCCCCCAAGGGTCAGATGCTCACAGTGACGCCATGGTAAAACCCACCTCCCTTTTATATCCATTCTTCTCCCAAGTCATATTTAATCCTAATGGAAAAGTACTGCCCACGATGGAGCTGTGGTCAGCACTGCAGTGGGTGAGTGCTGCCAGACTTGGACTTCCCCTCTCTTTCTCTCCTTTTCCCCTTATTTTTTTATTCCCCTAACTGAAATCACTTTGATTTTGCCAAGACAGGTGTTTCAGATACAGCTTGAAAACTAATTAAATCATATCTGCAGCTTGAAAACTAATTAATCCTTTATTCCCTATTATAATAGATAATTACAATGCACGATCGGAAACGACTTGTCAGGTTTTCTCTTTAAAATGCTCGCAGTTTTATAGAAAATAAAATAGGGGAAATGGTTATAAGGCCTTCCCATCCTCCAGGAGCCCACCAGTTGAGACTGCTGCAGGGGTTTTTGAGACATGGTGCAATCAAAACCTACACTCGCTGAAAATATCTTTGAGAACAAAAGGTGATGGTAGGTCACATTTCTTGGGTTGCCCTTGTTCATTCCAACATATGGTCAAAAGGCTCCTGATAGAGACCTGCCCCCATGTAAACGAGAGAATTGGCAAGATATTTGTAATTAAAGCAATGAGCAAGGAAGGATTCAGAGTCTTCCATCAGGCCATGCTGTGCCCAATGCTTCATTACACTGTCTTTCACCTTCTTGCTTACTGTCTAATTTTCTCACTTTCTCTAAACAGCGTGGTTATTGCAAAGTCTTGAACCACCTCCTAATAGTTTTTCTTAATACACAGAGAAGATGGGCAGAAGAGCCAACAGCAAGCAAACAACCAGGACCTTTATCCAGCCGAGGCACCTGAGTACCCACTTTGCCCTCAGACTTCTCTTAAATGGTCCAGCATCTTTGCTCCCACTGTGAGATAAGAAGTAACGCTGAAAGTTGCCACGACTCCTCTGTAACAAAATAAAGTTTCCAGTTTTCCTCTGCATTTAAAGGAAAAATTGCAGCATGAACCCATCTGAGACACCACCTTTGAGTTATCTCACAGAATCAGGAGTTTCAAACTGTTGATGCATGGTCTCTGAAGGAAGCAGGGACTACTGATGGAAGGAAACAAGCTAATAATATGTTGTCAACATAATTAAAGATGTTCCATGAGATCTGTAAATCTGCAGCAAAAGTCTGGAAAGGTCCACAAAGCCACAAAGGACAAACCCCATTGGGTGCCAAAGGAAAAGTCGCACCAAGAGCCAAACAAAATGACTTCATATGCACATGGCAGAAAGAACCAATCACACCATCAACCCAGATGGCCTCTTTCTTTGAAAAGCTCAAAATAATCCCACTCTTTCTGCATGCACTTACATCTCCTCCTCCACCTGGGTGCTACTCTGTGAGTCGTGAACTCTATGCACCATCATGCTGTCATACACTCCCATTTTGGAGCAGCCAGAAAAGAAAATAAGGGATAGTGATGCCACTCCTTGTTTTGTTCTTTTTTGTTGTTGTTGTTGTGGTTGTTGTTGTTTTACACTTTTGGTTTTGCTCTGCTTTTAGAAACAGATTTTGCTAAAGCACTCCCAGTGAGAAACAGCTTTAACCTCCTGGCTCTCCCACACCACTGCCTCACATCTCCCCCAGCAGCACCAACAAAATGACCATTGCTGTATAAAATGATCTAAAGTATAGGCAAGAACTGTATGTATTTCAAGGAAACATAGTGCTGCTCAGGAAAATCTCCAGCTCGGTGTGCCGCTGGCAGCAGAGAAAGGCTGACACAAGCAATTGGCGGCATGGACAAAAATCTTCAGCACATCCTGGTGCCAAACTCACTCATCATATACTCCTTTAGCAGGATATCCTTGGGAGAGATCGCCCAGAGATTGATTGAGGCCCCCTGTACCGTGTTAATGAGGCTAATTATAAACTCCATTACCAGCAGGGGGACCAAAGAGTGAGAAAACAACTCAAAAGGGCCTGCTTCCCTTTTCCCTCCCCAAGGAAAGTGTAACTGGACTTGGTTTTCCTCCTACCCCGTGGTGATGACCAAAGGTCCCACATCCAGCAGTGGCTTTGGATAAAACCTCATTCCACCCGCATAGACAAACCAACTCCTCTATTTCCTGCTCCCTCCTGAGCCAGCTGCCACCCTGCAAAGCACCTCCTCCAGGTACCAAAAAAAGTCAATTTGCTGCCCAATTTAACTACAGATAATCTGTTGCCAACGGGGTCAGCGCGACTGGAGATTTGGGGAGGGGAAGATGGGAGGAAAAGAGGGGAAATAGGTTTTCAATCCACACAATTAATTGTTTTGGTATTTGTACATATATTAGGTTAGTAGACTTGGAGGCAATTTAGCATCTCTGACAAGAGGATGCCCTGCGGCAAAGCTTACCATCCTCCTGCTGTATGTGAGCTCAGAAAGGACAGAAAAGAAGGGAAGGAGGAAATACTAGTATTTTGGATTAGGTTTTGATCAGAGAAGAACATACATCTAAAGTTTGCACAGCAGGTCAAAATATTAAATTGGAAATAATCCTTTTCACTTATGCCTTTCTTCAGAAATGCGAATTTTAAATAACAAAACTAATTCTGCACATGAATAAAGATTAGAAAAAATTAAACCATCCACCTGATTTCGTCTACACTGATTTATTTTCTATTTTTCACCCCAACTCAGATTGATGTTCTTCTAATAACATTGAATGAAACCCACAATCGGGAGCTGTGTTTCTTCAAGCGTTAAATCTTCTGAGGATACTCTGACCTTTTATATATCCTACAGCCCGTCACAAAATCTCATCTCTTCACTTGTTACTAACTTTGTTTTCATTGCCACTGTCAACATGTCATAGACTTTTCCACCTATGCAACAAATAGACCCTCCAAGGCCACTGAAGCACAGCTTTGGGCACGGATTCAAAATACCGTTGAGGTTATCTCCTAGTTTTGATTACTCAAGCACAGCTCTCCCTCCACTCCCGTATTAATCTCTACCACAATCCTAAACCTGTTTGTCACCCAAGCACTCATTTACTACTTTTTCAGTAATTAAAGTTGCAATGGAATGGCCGGGCAGCCTTTAATGGTGTTTTTATTAATGCTGTAATGACTCAAGTTACAAGATATTGAGTCATTTTCATGCTTCTGCAAACTAAGTTAACGGTTCCCTATGCTGCCGCTGGGTTTTTGTTTTCCATAGTGCCATTCCAAATAACTTCTAGATTCCAGTACTACAGAGGCATGGCCCAGCAGGCCTTACAGTGGAATTCAGCTCCCTGTATAGTCAGGGAACAGATCATGACATTTCAAAACTACTTATATTTACAGCCTTGATTTTTCCAGGTGTCCAATTTGTCCGACCTTTAAAGGATCTAACAGTGCTCCCTCTTTACCTTCTGAATAGAAAGCAGGGGGGTTGGACTCGCTGATCTCTGGAGGTTCCTTCCAACCCCTACAATTCTGTGATTCTGTGAAAACCCTCATTAAAAGAAACCTTCAAGGCCCTGAAGTCACCCACAACATTTGCCAGACGGTGGCCCTACATCTTGCTGTTATGATAAGGGATACTCAGAGGCATCTCTCTTGGTCAGTAGTAGCAACATTTTCTTTAAGAAAACTTTGAAGTGGTTTCAGGCAAGTTACTAGACATATTAAATATGACATGCCATCTGCTTCCAAATGCGATGTTTTGCATTGTGTAACTAAACCAATTTAAGAGCTGAAGTCTATTTGACATCTAATTAGTCTATTTGGTAGCCTGATCACTTGTAGATGTTTTGGAGGGGAAGAAACACTCTTAATAATCTTGATCTTTTTTTTTTTTTTTTAATATATAAAGAAAACAATTAAAAATAATTAGTCACAAAACTGTTTTTCCTTCCTAGATATTTTCTTTTTTCCCATTTAGGAATGAAGCCATATGTTTTTCCTATGTCACCCTCTGTTTCTAGTAGAATGCAAATCTAGCCATCTTTAGTACCTTTTTTGGGGCATCGCAGAGTTTTACACAGCTCTGGGACAGGGGAAGGATATATTGGGCTGCAGAACAAAAAGGTCCATCAGTAGTGTCCAATAACGCACAGTGATTTGCCAGGTCATTTGTTTGCTTGCTTAAGTTGACTGTATTTCTTAGGAAATGCATGGTCACCTCAAGAGTAATTTATCCTGGCAGAGTAATACCAGTGTTTAAGAGTGGCAGGCACAATCCAAGCAGAAACAAAACAACTCATCCCAGTACACTTAAAATTCGAAGTCTAGGTGCCACCTTGTGTACTGCACCAGCTTCCTCAAGTCACAACAGCAGAAAGACTAGGACTGCAGCCAGTCAGCAACATGTCACATCGCCAAATAACAAAGCAGGTCAAACTCCAAATCAGAAGTAACTGGTGGCATTTTCTCACCTTAGATGGGGATGTTCAGATTCACGTACCCACCATGAAAGCACATCAAGAAGTGATTGTTGAGCACCTCTACTTGTGTCGGCACATAAGGCAGATGTCGTACCAAGGAGAGAAGGCTATCTTCCACAAACACACAGATGATGGAAAATGAAGTACATTTAGAGACACAACAGAATCACTTCATATATTCCAGCATCAGCCATAAGGAATAGCTCACACAACCACAACACTCCATACATCGTTTCCACAGGAAAAAGAAAGGAGATAAACATCAGGCAGTTTTGACCCATGACATTTATGTCAGATACATTCGTACTCTGACATTGACGAGGGAATTCAATGACATAGTCCAGAGCAGCCACCTCCAGCCACACTTGGAGCTCCCACCGCAGTGCTCTTCAAGTGCAAGTCCTAGATGTTATAGCTTGAAGGTATTTGGGGTTCAGAGCAAAGATAAATGAACAAGATCTACAATTAGAAAAGAGTGACATCGTAGGGAGGGTCAGATCAGGTCACTCCCAGAGGATGTTGTTCCAGGAACCCACGCAGTTATGGTTTGCAACCTTTACCAGCTCCCACAATGAAATACAACCACTCTTCTAACCCCTCTTGTTTTTGTGGTATTATTTTCTCTTGCTCTGCACTAAGCAACTCTCAGCCCTTATCGCTGCTGCCCTGGGCCCTTGTGCTTTCCTGTCACCTCTCCCTGTGCACACTGATTTTTTTCAGCTTTGACTAGATGGGAATTTTGGAAGGTGTGATGAGTTCCATAGCCTGATCTAATCACCCCCTCCCGAAAACGAATCAAAAAGAAGGAAAAAATTTTTTTTTTTTTTTTTTTTTTTTTAAAAAAGACCATCTCAGTGTAGCCTGAGCAGAACAGATTTAGTTAAACATGCTGCTGCTCAGGAAAAGAGATGGAAAGAGATGGGGGAATTTGCTAACTTTCACTCGACAGCGGAGCAGAGCAGCTTTCAATGTGCCATATTGACTTACCGCTGCTGGAGGCACAATAAAGGCAGGCCTGGGAGTCAATGCGAGCTCCTGCAGCTCTGTGTAAACTCTGCTTAAAATGTATTTCAAGGAACTTGATCTATTGACATGGCAACTGTGAAAACTTGAGGCCATTTGAAATTTAAATAGCATTTCCACCCCTCTCTAAATGCCAGCCGCAGGGTGGGCCCCACAGCCCTTGTGTGGAAAATGCTTTCACTGGAAGACATCTCCCCCAACAGAATGCCTCCAGACACAACCGCTCTCCTCAAAAGCGGCCAGCACAACTGATCGGGACCTCTTTTTGATGCAAATTCATATTATTCTGTTGGGGAACAGCAGGTGTTCAGCCATGTTTCCCTTTGGAAAAATTAGAACCTTGCTTTCTCTGCCCTCCTCCTCCTCACACTTGGCTCCTGGTTGGACCCGGCCACTCTCACAGGACCCAAGCTTGGGTGGCTTCTGGACCTGGGCTGACCTAGGTGGAAATACAGCTTTTAGAGCAGACAACAAAAGCTCCATGGTGAACGTCCACAGCAGATAGCACCAGTACAAACGCTGAGATCCTGCACGATGTGATTTTGGAGGGTTGCAGTATGAAGGAGTGTTGTTGAACTAATTTGGTTTGATTCATGGAGTTAGGCAACGATAGGCTCTACCAGCTTGGCCCTTGCCTGCATCGGTGCTAAGTAATCTGCTCCAGCTTTAGGAAGGCCCTTCAAGAACATAAAATGAGCTGTTGTTCAGTACCACAAGGTCATCGTTGGTCTAAGTGAAGGTCAGATGAAAGCTCCAGGAGGTGGCCAATGGCTGGTGCTGTTGGGGAATCACACATGGCACCCAATGGGAAGGGCTGTGTTAAGGTTGTGTCCAAACAATCATAGAATAGCCTGGGTTGAAAGAGGGCATAATGCTCATCTATTTCCAGTCCCCCTGCTGTGTGCAGGATCACCAACCAGCAGACGAGGCTGCCCAGAGCCACATCCAGCCTGGCCTTGAATGCCTGCAGGGATGGGGCATCCACAGCCTCCTTGGGCAACCTGTTCCAATGCCTCACCACCCTCTGGGTGAAAATCTTCCTTCTAATATCTAACCTAAACTTCCCCTCAGTTTAAAACCATTCCTCCTTGTCCTACGAAAAAGGTATAGACAAGATCTAGCCCTCCCCATGGTGGGAATCATTAAAGCATGCAAGAAAAGTTTCTTGCCCTCCCTACTGCTTTTTGCACTGCCAACCCCTAATTCGCAATTTCATTTGAGAAAAATAACAGAAAAGGACAGCACTATAGGCACCATCTAAAATTCATGGGGCTCAGCCAGTCAGTGCCCCCAGCCTCATGTTGGAACAATTTCTCCACAATTCCCCATATGATCTATTTCAGCAAACCCAAAAGGTTTTTCTCTTAGCATGCATGAATACCAGCTCTCTTGGGGAACAGGGGAGTCTTAAAGAACAATTTGGAGGAAGAGAAAGCAGTTTCACAGATTCATTTAAGAACCACATTGAGAGAGCAGCCTAGAAGGTGAACAGAAGAGCCAGACAAAGAGATGGTGAAGGCCAGCATCACACAAGCAACGAGGCAAAGCACCCTGCGACCTCAGCAGCCGGGCATGGAGCCACAGAAAATCTTTAATGACAAGGAAAAGGAGATTAAAGAAAGATGGTGTAGTGTTAGGGGTGGAGGAAACAGGGGCTGCAGCAGGGATGCAAAAGGCTGCGGAGAGGCCAAAGGGGTAAATGCCAAGAGCTGCAACATAGGGAGGCATGCACCATCACTGCAATTTGCCTTTATAAAAAAAAGCAGCAATAAAATAAAATAATGAAAAAGGCTGTAAATCTATGTTTGATGTGCCTTTCACTCAAGCCTCAACTGAAAGCTGCTATTTGCTGTTGAAAGCACATATTAGAAAGCCAACAGTACCAACATTTCATCCCAACACATTTAAAACATTTCGAAGCTGTCGTTACAGTCCTCTTCACTAATAAAAAGGCGAGAGGGAAGAGTGATAGGCTGAAGCAGTTTTATTTCAGCTCTTCAGAGTCAAAACAAACATCATGAAACCTGTGGGAACATTAGTCAAATTTAAGCCTACGATTACTAATTTGAGACCCATTTATTTAAACCTACTAGAAGAAAGGCATCTGAAGTTATAAAATCACAAGATATTTCCAGTGATTTTGCTAGTTTTTATTGCCAGTAATGATTACTGTCTTCATTATAGGCTCCAGTTAGGACTCCATTATACTGGACTCTTTATAAAATACAATCTGTAGCATTAAAAGTCTACCTGCTGCATTACAGCAGCTGATTGACACAAAGAGGAATAGTTAATAAAGAACTGAAAGAAGGTTTGAAAGTCTTCTATTTTCTTTTAAAGAAAATGTTAATCAAACAGGCCATTACTCAGTGGCTATATCTGCAATGCTAAAAAATACACACGTAGGCTGAGTGTGCCACATTAAACTAGATTTTCTCTCTTTCCTCATCTACAGAAAGCTCAGCAGGTCTGTGTGGAGCAGTGTGTTGTAGGTATGCAACCAGAGCTCACAGAAGCAGTCCTAGCAGTTTAGCAGAGATTAATTTTGCAGATGGACACAGTTGTAAAGCAAAGATGGGCAATATGCTAATGCAAACCAACTTGTTTAAAACTACTTTTAAGCAAGCCCCTCAGTATCAAGCTTTTAGCTCCATGGGATCAATGCTCAAATCCTTCTACAGCTTCACTTGGTACTGCATGCTCTCACTGCAGCAAGCAGAAGGCACTCTGAAACAGCAGGGCACTTCTTAAGTGAGGAAAAAAGGCAGAAAACCACTAAAAATGCTGCTTGAGAAAATGCAAAGGGTTTTGCTGATGATATTCTTCAAGACAAATGGGTGCACAGTGGGTGGGTCCCCCACCTGCTCTGCCAGGATTGCTATGAGCAGCGTATGTGGAAAGGATACAGAAAGAGACTCAGGTTGCTGGGAAGAAATACAGGACATAAATGTAGTACTAAAACTAGAAGCTTTGCAATAAAAGATGGACAAGAAATACTTGTGAACCCCAACCATTTTGCATACCTGCCCAAATATCCTCTGTTAATCTAAAACTTTGAAAGAGACGCCGAATCAAGGTCGATGTCGAAGCACAACGCTTGGCATTTGTTTTCCAAAAATTAGCTATTGGTAGCATCTAAAATGCACTGTGCCACCCCAGCTAATAACTCTAACAAGAATTACAATCACGGAATTCACTTTTAGCTGCTCAGATCAAGTACAACAAGCATGTGTTTGTCAGCCACACCACGGCTCGAGCTTGCAGCATTCCTGACATCCGATTATGTTTCATTCTGCCTTTGGCAGAAGTTTGGAGTTTCCTTCTTGAAGTTGTATAATAGATACTTTTGATTCGTAATTGAATGAAAGATTATAATCAACCTTGGGACGTTCGCTCGCTGATGGAATAAAGCCACTAAGTCCACTATAAATATTTATAATTTTTTCCACATTTGTTAGTATAATTAAAGGGAAGGAAATTCAATGCAACAGTTGGGGGAGGGAGGGAAGTAAAACCTGTTATTTACAGCGTCCTTTAAAATTAAATGTATAGGCATTAATTGCTTCTCATACACACTGTTATTTAACCAGCAACACACAGAAAACCGAGCCAAGGAGAAGAGCCTACAGCTTACAAACACCCTTCAATAATGCGTTGTGACCAGTCATTCAGACAAGAAAAGGCACAGAGCATCGTGTTCATTTCCACCAGCAGACACTACAAGATGCTACTGCAGCAGCTCAGTATTATTTTACAGCATCGTGTGAATGACTGTGCAGCGTTAGCTGCTACCAGCCCCATTTAGGAACTTTTTATACTGCTCCAAGGCAAATGCAATTGGCCCTGTTATCACTACATATAAATCACCCATGAGTCCCTGGCAAGAGCACATAGCAGGGATGGAAATGCTGGCTCCAACCTTGCTGCTCCTCTTGGAGAACTAACCCGGTAACTAACTTCACAGAGGCAGACAACAGCCTTGTCCCCTGCTGAGAAATTCCCAGTTTATGCTGCAGTTTCAGGAGAGGAACACTCATTTTCAAAAACACTGAATATTTTGGCTTAAGGCTTTTAATGTTCATCTCCAAAAAGAAGAACGGGCATTGAATGAATAAGGCGAAAGAGTTTCAAACTAAAAGAGGGGAGATTTAGATTGGATAAAAGGCAGAAGGTTTTTACAGTAAGGGCAGTGAGGCACTGGAACAGGTTGTCCAGAGATGTGGTGGGTGCCCCATCCCTGGAGACTCAAGGTCAGGGTGGACAGGGCTATGAGCACCTGATGGAGCCATAGGTGCCCCTGTTCACTGCAGGGGAGTTGGACCAAATGATCTTTAAGGGTTCCTTCTGACTCAAACGATCCCATGATTTTATTCCATTTCTGTCACCTATTCCTTCTTCCTTTAAATAATATATGCTTCTGTTAAAAAGGGCAGTGCTATATTTTTAGACCATCCTATAAAGATATAAGAAGGCATCCGCTGATACTGGTAAGCTTGGAGAGCCTGTAACAATGAGGTGCAAGCAGAAGCTGGTCCCAGCGTACCCAGAAGGATTTGCATGCTTAGAGAAAGTGCCGAAAACATGCCCAGCTTTCTTCAACTGCCTGAAATGTGCTGCCAGAAAAGCAAGGAGAGGATGAAACAAAACAAAAACACTGAAGTGCTATTGCCTGGAAACCACTTTAATGAAAGTCGCTGCAGAATATGACAAGATACCTAACCTGTGCTGACAGAGGAAACAGGGAAATGAAATCCACACAGCCACTTTTACGTATCCTCAGCTATAAAAATAGCTGGATAATAACCATTTCACAGCTGAATATGTCTGAAGGATCTGACACCTCTCTGAGTTGAAAGACTGTTGTAGTGTGGGGAGAAGCCCTTCTGGAAGCACCAGCTTTGAGGCAGGAAGATCTTTCTCCACTGCTGCTGTAAGGCACAAAGAACTTAGTGGAATTAAGGGATGTCTCAGTCCCTTCTCAATAAAACACTCCTTCTTCGTATTTGCTCTGTTACAAATAGGCTTCGAATTTTCTTTCTTTCTTTCCAGCACAGCAGTGTGGTACATTTCTAAAGGATGCTGATTTTTAGGAGGCACCACTCTCGCTGCCCAGCCTCCATCAACTCCTTGCCCTGGGAATGATTAGGAACCAACTACCATCTCTCTAATTTCTCTCAAATCCATTCCTCTGCAAAAAGGAGTTTCTCCTTTTGGCGCTGAAACTGAACTCCCGTCCAGGGATTTGATAAGCAGTGCTGAGTTAGGCTGATAAAACCCTGACTCCAGCCGCCAGCACAGGGCAGTCAGACGGCAGGATCACATCAAGAACAACAGACGTGGAAAAGGTCAGCCCTCCAACCTTTTCCCCATTAAGCCCTTCCTACAGCCCAGCATAGTTTGCTTGGTGGATATAGCAGCATTCCCAAAACCACGTCAGTTAAAGCAGCAGTTAAAGATAGGCTTTTAAGTCCATCACTGAATCTAAAACACTAAATGCCACATCAGATGTGGCAGCATATGCTGAGGGATATTTTGCTCAAATAAAACCAAACATGTTTTAAAACTGTCCCATTGGATAGTTGTGTCCACCTGGCACTTCAGTCCTCATCACTGCCTACCTGGTAGCAGTGTCCTGCTATGCAAAAGGTCCCTTGCTTGCTCCAGACACAAGCAGTGAGAAACCAACCAGGACAACAGCATCTCTAGAAAGCCCAGTGACAAGTGGGCAAAATGGAAAAAACAAGCATAGACCTGGAATGACTACTCTCCAGCCCAACATTTTAATTTAACCAGGCTGTACAGCGTGCCCAGCTGGCACAGCCTTATATCCTAATCCCACCTTTGTTCCCTTCAGAGGGAAACAAAGTATTTTACGATGAAATCACAGTTCTGTGGTCTCACAGTTTATAGGGGAAGGCTGTCACTCTCCACTTGTTCAACCAGTACCACAAAATGGCCCAGGCAGGTGCTAGCACTTGAGCCCAGCAAAACCCTATTGCTGAGCATCAGAACCCATTCACTAGAGGATATTGCAGGTATCACTGCAGTGCAGTGCTTCTTCCAAGAGGCTACAACCACATGCTGTACTTTCAGTTAAAGAAAGAAGCCAATTTTTCCTCTTTTTTTTTTTTTTTTTTTTTTTTTTGGCAACACCCAGTACATGTGAAGTACACTCTGTGGTCAGCTCAAGCTGGAGTCCAGCTAAGCAGCCTAACTCAAATGCCACTGAACTGAACAGGGGTTGGACCAGATGAAACCAGAGGCCCTAATAACCACTTTGTGAAGCTCTCAAAAGCCATTTTGCAACCTAGAAGACACCATCCTCCACATGGCCATGCACTGGCACAGGCTGCCCAAGGAGGTGGTGGAATCACTGCCCCTGAAGGCGTTCCAGAACTGTGGAGATGTGTCACGGAGGGACTTGGTCAGTAGGCATGGTGGGATGGGTTGGGGTTGGACTTGGTGAGCTTAGAGGCCTTTACCAACCTTAACGATTCTATGATTCACGCGCTGGATAGAAACCAAGGCACTTGGCTCCACATCACTGCAAGAAAACCAGAGCTGGGGGCACTAGGAGCAGAAACGCTCAGTGAGAGCATCTGCACTGCCACATGCACAACTGAAACATTAACCTGGATCAGGACCAACAAGAAGCCAGGCCACCCTGAGGCGGCTTGGCAGAGGGCACTGGTTGAAAGCCCCATTTGCTGCTCGGGGTGTGGCTTGTCCATGATTTTCCCCCAGCCAGAGATGGAGAAGCAACAGAACAGCTGCAGCAGAGAGGAGCTGGATACATTTTTTCTTCCCCTTTTGGTCCAGTTCCCTATCACAGTGTAAGTAATCTCTGCTCTCATCATTAAGAATGCTTGCAATGACTGCAGAACAGAAACCTGCTTTTCTCCATCAAGTCCCCCCTCCCCTGTCCTGGGCTAACATCTATTTTAAGCTTTCATTTCCCGACCGGAGTCTTCAGCTTTTGTGTTTTTTTAATTGAACCTCTCTGTACTACACACAAGCCTTCCACGTAATGAAGTAAACAGCACCACAATGCATTCCTCAACACTAGCTGAACTGCTAAATAGCTGCTTGTAGTTGGAGGCTGGAGCAGCTGGGTGTTGGATTACAAACGAAAAACAAATGCCAAGGCATGGCCATAGTATGTGCAATACATTGATGACCTACAGCACCAAGCTCTCCACGCTTAAATAACTCCTCTGAAAGCAGGCTGCCCATTCAGAATGTTTTACAGCTAAGAGAAGAGAGCTTGGTTTGTGCTTGCAAGGCGCATTTTAAAAATGCACGGGAAAGTTGTTGCATGATTTTTGCACAAGCAGAAATGACACTGGAGGGGCAGGGGGGAAAATTCATGCTGCCAGGGCAGAATTTCATGCTTATGAACTGCTTCCAAAGGGTTCCTCCCACTGGAGCCAGGCACAGTGCAGGCAGGGGGAGGATTCCCAAGGCCACTTGAGGCCCCCCCTAAATCCTCCTTTTCTAAGCCTACAGGACAGCAGTGCTTTTCTGGGTACACAAAGTATGCAACCAAGAGCTGCAATCAAAGGGTATGCATGGCACTTTCAGCACTGTATCAGCATAACACAATCTGGAGCACACCTAGTAGAATCAGCTATGTAGTTCCATAGGTGCTTTCAGGTTTCAGACAAAGTATGCAGGGTCTCCAACTTTGCATGCAGAGGGAAGAAATAAGTGTTTTCTCTCAACCCATAACTGAAACTAAGTTACAGCAGCTAGCAAGTAAAATCTGCCCCAGACATGTATTTTTTTTCCATAAGGTAACAACTGCACAATGGCTATAAACCAATCATAGCAGGGAAGCTCTCATCCACAGTTATGTGAAGTCCCAGGAGGCACCCAACTACATCCTCGTGAACATGACCAGTGTCTCATCTTCAGGAACATTTCTAGAAGGGGAGGATTTGGGAGCCTGTCTCACTGCAACGTGTCTGTTCAGCTGCAGAGCCATGGTTCCCCACTTGCCTTCTCCAGAATCCCAGCATGGCCTAGTTTAAAGCTGTTGTCCAAAGCCACCTATTGCCAGACCAAAAGCAACATCTCAACAATTCATCTTGGTGCTGCAGTGTTAGCTGCAGGAGGTTACACTGCACAGTGACCTCTCTGCAACAAGAAATGAATGGCCAACACTCTCAAAGCATCACGCTTTCATTATCAAGTGTTGAAGGCAAATGATGCCTTTGGCAGGCTGCAAGGAGCTGGAAGTAGCAGCTTCTCCTGGAGCATGATGAAGGTTTCACATAGCAAGAGTGACCATCTGCTGTTCCCCACACATGGGGAGATCTCTGGGGAGAAGACATACCTCCTCCCAGCTAGAGGACATAGTGGTTTAAACTTCAGGAATGAAACATTGGTCTTACTGGTAGAACCAGTATCTCATAATAGAGCTTAAGCCTTCCTCACAGTAACACTGCCCCTGGCTCTGAGCAACTGCTGGCTTTGGACCGTGGAAGGTGTGACACAACTCGATCTTAATTCCTCTTTGCTTTCTTTTGGTTGTTGTTGGGGTGGTTTTTTTGTTGTTTTTGTTGTTTCTTTTGGGGGAGGGCAGGATTTTGTTTTGTTTAGTTTTGTTTTCAATACTGGCTTCAGTGCAAAGCAGGAATGTCTCAATATGCAAAGACTAACTCAAGTTGTTCCTAGAGAGCAACTTATTCCAATATCTTGGCAGTGGGCAAGATGCAACCAGAAGTATCCTACCAGCTCTGTTCACCTCACTGTCACTTGGTTGCACAAAATTGCAGACAAATGAATACATCTCAGGCAGGATATATGACAACCTAATTTTTTAGTGGTTGGCAACACTGTCCATGGCAGGAGGGCTGGAACTGGATGATCATTGAGGTCCCTTCCAACCCAAGCTATTCTGTGATTCTATGACTGCAGACAAAAAGCTAGTGCAGCACAAAAAGCTAACGCAGGAATAAAGGAAAAACAACACTCCCATCTGTGTTTGCCTTATTAGAAAATGTAGGGATTAAGAGGTGACCCAAACTTGAAAGAAGACCATTTAAGAAGGGAGTCAAAAAGGACATGAAGTTTACAAATTAGAGTTTGGCTGAAAAACAACTCTAAAACCACCATCTGCTCTACACTTGGTCCTGACCCACACAGTTGATCCCCACGACTTGGGCAGGGAAGGCTCCAAACAGTTCATCTTCATCTGTGCATAATGATTAAAGAGTGCCCAAGATCCACTCTTGGGAAGGCAGAACATTTAAAGAAGCCATATAGGGCCCAGGAGCAGAGTGAGTCAGACATGGAGAAACCTCTAGAGGAGACAAAGACCTGCCAGCCTGGATGAATATCAGCACAAGTCTACCTATCTCCAATGGAGACCTTCTTCTCCCCAATTCCATCCCCATCTGATTTAGCTCAGTTATTGTAAATTTGCCCCTTTTTCACTCTCCTGCGAGGCCAGCCATTGAGCACAGCAGAATCAACTCTCAAAGCAGGGAGTACAATTGCAAGGAAAACTCCAAAAGTGCTTCCAAGCCAATCTACTCAGTGGAGCTAGAGCAGCTCATTTGTTCTGTAATGACAGTTGGAAAGGTTGGTAACACTGCTTCTAAAGAGGAGGAGAAGTCTGGATGAATTTTAAGAATGCAGATATACACAGAATAAAAGCAACTTTGGTTCAGCTATGACTTCAAATTAGAGGGCATTCTAAAACACAACCCTGTCAGGATAACAGTAGCTTTCGCACACGGATTTTAACCCAATGCAACTCCATGTAGGAAGGAAAACTCAAAAAAGCCACACCAGCAGCACAGGTTCTCCACAGGATGTGGAAGGGAGAAGGCAGCAGCCGCCCTCCCAGGCCAGTTTCTGAGGTGGGCAGGAGCAACTCTCATCCTGGTGCAAGGCCAATGGAAGTAGACATAGGTGAAACAGTGGAAGTCTTTCCCATAGAGCAAAGATAGCCTCGTTTTACAAAGCTGTCATTCACCCTCAAGATTAAGATGCTGCAAGAAGAATGTGGCAACCCAGAACTAGTCCTTTCCATACGGAACCGCCTCTGCAAAACATCAGGTAACATCAGGTCAGCCGCAAATGGGATTTCTCTTTCCCTGCTCTGACTGCGAGCCACTTACCCGGCTTACCTCAGAGGACACGCAGCACAGATCAACTGAGGTGAGGCCTGACAGGACAAAGCCTACACCATTCCCTTCCCAGGCAGCAGCTCTGTACATACACACCCTGACCTTTGCGTTCTGCAAAAAGAGGATTTTTTTTACTTGAAAAGGAGGGAGGGAAAGTCGCAGGGTGCTCGGGAGGAAAGTAGCTGTTACTGGGTTTTGGAGCAACATCTCCGTTACAGAGACCTTCCCCACACCTGGTTTTTGTCTTTTCTTGGACGACTCGAAGGCAGGATTTCCAAAGTTTGCACTTCCAATGACAAATGAGGGAATTAGCTCATCAAACATTTTCAGGGTCAGCGTAAGTCCAACTTACAGTCCTGGCTTGAAGCCATCAGAGCTCATGATGGTAGTGAGCCCCACGTCTTTATGGCTGCAGATGGAAATAGTAAAAATAATTAAGATAGCTGCTTCTCATGCTAAGATACCAGCCCGAGACATCTAAGCACCTTTAAAGATAACTTCCCCTCACGCTTTTCTGACCCAGGGATTCTCATACGGTGCTTGGGAATCCACCAGGCTGTCAGTACCCCACAGCTAGTGTAGGTTTCCCATTATGTGTCTGACCAAAGATATGAATTTATCCATGAAAACATCAAAGGGGGCATCAGTGTCCTGGAACTTTTCTCCATTACAGTATAACAGCACCTAAATTCCTCCCAGCTTCGACCCTGTTGCATCAAATCTATCCCCTGCAGAGCCTGTACATTAAAATCACAAGAAGTTCTGTGATCCCTGGGTGCTCAGTGAAGGGCTATGATTCCACTGGCCTTCCTGCCTCTCCATACACCCAACAGTTGGCTTGCTTCTCCAACCAAAACGCAATGTGCTTTTAACAGATTTAACAGATGGGCAAACAAACTCGGAGGAGATGCAGCTATCAAAAGCGGTAAATTGCATGATGATACCAAGATCCGGAGGCAGAATTGGTGCAGAAACAAAAAAGCAAGGGAAGTGGTGAAAGGAAACATCAACAGGCTGCCTTGTCTCTCTTCCTGCAAACCTTTCGACTACTCCACTCTTTCCTCTGCAAATCATGCCGATGTTTGGAATTCCTAATGGCCCCCTTCCTCTCTCCCCCTGCGAACCCACAAAGAGGGCAATTAAGCAAAACGAAAACAAAACAAGAACGCTATTTATTTATTTATTTATTATTTAAGAACCTTTGTATGCTGCTAAACTGCAGTTTCACTATAAACATTCACTTGCTGCCACTCAGCCAACTTTGGCAACAGAAAGGAACTGCTCTTTTCCCTTTTCAGATTCCTATCTGGTAGAGAAATGCAAACAAGTCAGGCAAACATCTATTTCCAGGCTATAATTTTTTTTTTAAGTATCATTTAAAAATAAAACCAAAAACATTACTTTCATGACACTGCAACACTTTGAGCCCGCAAAGCCTCAGTAAATACCTATATATATTTTTTTTTTAAGATGAAACCTGCAAGAAAATACTTGAGACTTTTATAGAGCTTTGTAAACATAACACAAAAGTTCAAGTGAAAAAGACAGAGTGATTATTTCCCTTATATTCCAAAGATAGAACAGAAGAGAGGAAAAGAGATGCCTTAACATTTCATTAAGAGGAGATTTCCTTGGGAGACCTCTCTGAGAAGCTCCCATTAACTCACTCCTCCAACTTCTCTGAAGCGACATCAACAACAATAATTTAATTTGCAGCCTGGATAAAAGGCACTTCCAAAGACACGAAGGTAAGAAAGAACGTTGGTAGGGCACTGCTAGCTTAATTCAGCACTGTTACCTTCTGCCTGCTTGTGGTTTAACTCCTGATAGCTCACCTTCCCCAAAACAGCAAACTGTTGTGTCTGTATGTGTGAGCAGGTCCTGCAACATCTGTAAATTGCAGGTGAAATGCATGGGATCACAGCAGGCAGTGCCCAGACTGTGCAGAAATTTATCAAGGTGGCTGGGGGAGCTGCCTCAGGGACACAGATGCTCCAGCCCCATAAAGGTCCTTTCCAGGGCACTTTGAACATTAGGAGCAGCAAAAGAAATATGCACAAAGAATTGCAAGCATCCACCTCCAAACAGCCATTCAGGAGTAAGATAAATAAAAGGCCTTTAGCGTGCATATTCTTAGGGACTCCCAGCTAACAGTAAGACGTTTGTCATTCAGATTCTGAGGAGCAGGCTCAGAGAGGACATTCCCTCCATGGAGGCAAGGAAGGAGAGGCTCCCCTGTTTGAGAAGTTCCTCCATTTCCAGTTGGGCTCCTCCAGCCCTGAGGAGCAACAAATATGCGTGCATGGTGAGAAGGGTGAAGGAGCTGAGTTCACTGGAAAAGCAGAGGGACAGATACAACCACCACTGCACAACAACTTGACTCTTGCAAAGGAGAAGCTGTGAGAGGGTCCCCACCTGCAGCACCCATCACCTCCCCTAGCAAGCAGGAGGACAGGTCCATTGTCAAAGGCCCTGGAGCAACAGTTGTTACAGCTGTCATTTCTACTGGACTGACTTCAGGCAATCCTACACTGCAAACTGGAGATAAACATCTGTGGAGATATGTAATCTGTAAAGGAGCCTGGATCTCCCAGCTCTGCTTCTGCTGACAAGCTCAGCAGCGCTGCCCATAAAAACAGCCTGACACGTCGCCGACACGCACACAAATAAAAAACCCACCAGGCTCACCTGCTTTTGTTCTGACAAGTGAGAAAATGTTTACTGAAGTCAGAACAGAAAATTTCTTCCAAAGACAGAGGAAGGTGGAGAGAAGGAATCCAAAGAGAAGTAATAAGAAAAAAAAAAAAAAAAAAAACACCACCACCACCACCAAACAAATTGCATGAGAAATGTTAAAAGAAAAAGGTTAATTAAGTTAAAAATAAACACAACCCAAGCCCATTTCACTTGTTAGTGGCTGCAATTCCCATTAGGAAAAACCTGCTGCAAAGTCCCCCATAAGCAGTGCTCAAACTGGACTCATGGAGGTGACCAACACGAGGTACAGAGTCCCATGTTGTGTAAGGAGGTGCCTGATCCTACAGAAGACCTACGAACTCCACCCAACATTGACCTACTTGCAGGTATTTTTCTGGCACAAAATAGGGATGATGACTGGCAATATCTCATTGGCTCTGGGACATCAACTATGTTCCTTCATGCAAACCATGCCCTTCATGGAGAGCCCCAAAGGGACCAAAGCTGTTCATGTTCACCCATCCTTCAAGCAGCATATTAGCCCACAGCAATAAAAAGCTGCTAGCAACTGGGCTTTGTTCCCCCAAAAAAGGCAAAACCAAACAAAATCTGTTTGAAGAAAGCATGAAAGGACAAGCTTGATGTATTGCTGTGTCCAGCTGACAGCAGCCAGCCTGTCCCTCAAGACAGAATCATAGAATTGCTCAGGTTGAAAAAGACCTTAAAGATCATCAAATCCAACCACAACCTAGCCATACTACCCTAACTCTAAAAACCCTTTGCTAAATCATGTCCCTGAGCACCACATCCAAACAGTTTTTAAACACATCCAGGGATTGTGACTCAACCTTCAGATGTGGTGGCACCAGCTCCTGCCCTCCTCTTCCCTCACAGGGAGTTTTGTCTGCTACAAACCCATCTCTCAGGGATATTTAGAAAAGATGTAAAATGTTTCCTTCCATCTCAAGAACAATTCTTGCCAGCCCTCAAGCAACAGGAAAAGACGAAAAGCACAAAAATGCCACCAGTGCACATTCTCACACCTGAAACCCTGAAAGCAAACAAACACAGGCCATGTATGTTGGCCGCAGTTGCCAATCTCTAAAGCCATGTCGGCACGTTTTAGCAAGAGGGAGGGAGAGAGCAGGACAATAAACTCATCGTTTTTAACACTGACAATAATCTTCTGCTCAGACCCGTACGTCCAACACAGCAGTGGGATGGGAAGGAGCAGCAGTATTTCATGCTCCCAGACCCACGGTCTCAATCTATAATCAGCTCGCCAGTACCACCACACACTTCAGAAGAAGACCCAAGGAGATTTATAGGAGGCTGCTCCTGGATTACAAGTCCCCAAGGAAATTTTCCTCCCAACACCCATGTGTCAGAGGTAGATTTATGCCCAACATATAATAGACTCTATTCCTCAGAGACAACTCCTTGTCTTCAACCCTGCTACCATCCCTGAAATTGGAGGTTCCGTTTGTCTTAACAATTGTAGAGTTTATAAATACTGAAAGCAGTTTAATTTAAATTTTCATTTTTATTTTCAATTTAGGCTAAAGAAAGTTAAACTAGCTCAGACCAATAGGACACTAAGTGGTAAAGGACAGTAATGAGACAACGACACATTCATAACCTAAAGCTTTCATTAAAAACATGCAGCCTGAGAAAGCTCTCCTGTTCTGAGCGAAAGACTTTTGCTTCTAAATACTGGAAGGGCAAATTTTTGTATGAACCAGCAAAGCCTGGGGAGAGCTCCTGTGGAGCAGCACAAGGATCTGCTCCACAAAGTGGGGAAGCACCAGGCAGGGGGCTGGAAATGAGGCGCGACACAAAATATTTCAACCACCACTCAACACTTTGGGATGCACCCACATGGCAAGGAGCCGCTAAGGGTGGTATGAGCATGAGATCAAGGGCCCTCAGAAAGCCAGTTTGGGAAAAAGGAGGATTCCTGAAAAGGAGATGCTGATGCCCCACACACCTGGGCAACCTTTCTTTATTCGCAAGGACAACACAGTCTCTTCTCCAGGTGATGGTATTTTTACCTTTAAAAAAACTAGATGATCTTAAAGGTCCCTTCCAACCCAAATCATTCCATGATCCTATGAAACACTGACTGAAGCAATGGCACACAAACTAACGTGCTGCAAAACCATGAGCTTGCCACAGAACCCGAGCTGCAAGTGAAGCTACCTACATGGAGAATTATTAAAACAATAACACGTGTGGGCATTTACCTCCCAAATGCTTTTCCTGTCCTAACATACAGTGGGAACATTGAGATGATCTAGAGGGAACAAATCCCTGCTTTAGGCCATCAGACCATAGACTTCAGCTCACCCACACACCATCAGGTGGGCATCACTCCCACAGAGCACACCTCTGCTGCGATCCCATCCACGCAGGCAGAAAACAGCACATCCCACGTACCCCACTGATGTGGTACTCTGGGATCACTGTCCTCATGTTGTCTGACAGCTAAATTGGCACACGCTGCAGAAAAGCAGTTCATTTCAGGGATGATCCAACAGTGCTGGTTCTGCTTCTGCAAGTTTCTAACCCCACATGAATATCTCAAGGACGTTTACTTCCACAGCATCACACACCCAAATAGAGGGGAAAAGGAACCAAGAGCTAGCCTCCAGAACTCTGCAAATGAAGCTCTGCCAAACCACGAGTTTAACTTTTATAGCTGTGCAAAATCAGATCAAACTGTCCATTAAGTGAGGAAGATCAATTTATCTATCCAACTAGAAAAATATCTGCTGGTTAAAGAAACAACACCAAACTAAGAGGTTTTCAGCTCTGGCTATGTTTTACAATGCAGCTCAGAGCCACAACATGTCCAGGGGGGTGCCAACATGGGCACTAACGAAAACATCCAGAATACAAGAAAGGGACAAAAGCACACAAGCCCCTTTCCCTCACAGCTTTGCCCTATGACTACGTGCCACTAAAACACAGTTCCATTTGGGTTTTTTTGTTTGTTTTTTTAAACATTTTTTACATTACATTTTAGTTCCATTAAGTTTTGCATATTTGTGGGGGTTTTTTGTTTGTTTGTTTGTTTGTTTTTTCCCTCAACAGCGCAACCAGAACAGCCACCACTGAGGTCCTTTCAGCAGAAGAGGTGACTGAATCCACTCTTTACAAGGATAGATATAAGCAGGACAAGGGGAAGTGGTTTTAAGTTGAGGGAGGGAAGATTTAGGTTGGATATCAGGAGGAAGTTCTTTACTATGAGAGTGGTGAGGTGCTGGAACAGGCTGTCAGGGAGGCTGTGGATGCCCCATCCCTGGATATGTTCCAGGCCAGGTTGGATGGGGCCTTGGGCAGCCTGGTCTAGCATTAGATACGGAGGTTGGTGGCCTTGCATGTGGCAGGGGGGTGGGAGCTTGATGATCCCTGAGGTCCCTTGCAATCCAAGTCATTCTATTATTCTGAATGCCCCAGCTCTAAAAACCACAGGCACGAATGGGAACGTTCTCCACAAAGAGCATCGCAAACGGGAGGCATCAGCAACCAATGCCATCTTCAGACCTTCCCCTCTGCAGAATTCATGGATGAGAAGAATGGAAAGCTCTGACAGAAATTCACGTACAGTCATACATTTAAGAAAGCCAGGCACAAAGATTGATTAGAGTGTTCCGCTGCTTTAATAAAAGCCTAATGATGTCCAAATTACAGCGGAGCTCAATTGTGTAACCAAGGAGCCAAGATTTCATCCCTGATAAGGACATGGATTTCTATCTCACAGGAGAAGCCTGCAGTTCACTAACAAAGATGACCTTTTATATTATACCCTTCAAGGCCACAATTAGCCAGAGAAATACTGTACTAACTTGGCAACATGAGTTTTTGTACACTGTGCTAATTTTTAGCAGAATCTTGCCAAGACCATTACCATTTCCTAACAAGGAAAAAAAAAAACCTCCCAATACAAAACCCACTGCTCTCCAGACCCAAATTACTTTCCACAACTCAATGCAGTTTTAATTAAGATGATTCAATTACAGCAAAAATGATTAAGATGATATCCCACAGCAAACCACTAAAGGTATAACACCTTAATCCAGAGGAAACTGCCATACACATATCCACAATAAAGTATTCATGAAAAGCTCGAATTTTACACATGAACCAATTTTACATCACTCAAACAATACCTTGGGAGATATTTGTCAAGAGGAAAAAAACAGTGACATCCATCAACAGAGCACGGTTTTTCTTAGACTACACAGAAAGAAATCTACACAGAAAAATTGAAAAGGCTACAATTACTTTGACAATGTTTCTACAGCTCAAAGGAATTTGGGGGTTGAAATAAATGGTTTCCTTCTCCTTCTGAGGGCTCCCAAAATCAATTTTATATGTAATTCTTTTTTTTTTTTTTTTCCCCTTTTTTATTTTAAGCAGAAGTCAGATCAGAAATACATGTGAAATCAGGTCGCTGCAATAATCACATACATGGTACATTTCCACTCTTGCCTATTAACGATGAGGTTTAAATGAATGAGGAAAATCTCAGATCCATATTTCACCAATGGAAATTATTAATATAAACATAGCGCCGTTCAGCTTTAAACCTCGCAGTCCTACTGGGCCTCTTCTCCTTCAGAGAAGGGTAAGAGGCACGGAATTACCAGGCAGGGCTCATGAGGCAGCTGAGCTAAGGGACGTACCCATTGGGTGGGCAGTACTGGTGGATGGTTGGACTAGGTTATCCTAGAGGTCTTTTCCAACCTTAATGGTTCTGCACCGTCCTAGATGTGGGAAGCAGTCCTCTATATTCACCTATGGGATTTCTTGGGGAGGCTGCTGGCTTACTCACACTAGCTGGTAGCACTCTAGCGATGAGGGGATAACATAAAAAATAAAGGGAAAAGAACAAAAGCAATCTGCACAAGATGCTAAACACTAAATATGCAGACTAGGAAGGCACTACGAGCCCAAAGTTACACAGGGGCTTGAGAGCTTAGAACACAAAAATCTCAAGTGTTCTTTAAGGACAAGTGCATTAGCAACACTTGGAGATGATGATGATTATTTTTTTTAAAGATAACTCTGGCTGCCCAGTTAAGTGCTGGCTTCCTCCCAGTAGTAATTAGCCAGAGCCAGTCCAGGTGAGAGGTTAACTTTGTATTTTTCTTTAATAGACGGAGAGAAGTCTAAATGGAGAAAGATAAAATTCCACCATAATCCTCCACCACGGCTGCTATGAAATAACTCTTTTGTTTAATTATTATGAGCTGGATGGGCAAACATTGGATCCCGATGGACAGAGAACAGCTGTTACTATAACAGAAAGACATTCATCTTCCCATCCCAGGACCCTGAAACTCGACCAACAATGCCTGTAAAACGACTCTCGCCTCCCTCCCAGTTTTCAACCGCCTTTCAGATCCAGGCCTATTTTTAGCTGACTTTATCTCATCACACCACACTTCAAAGTTTTGCACGTTGGCTCTTTTGAAGTCATTTCCATGCACAAAAAGGGTCGGGCAATAACCAGTCCATTCTCCTGAGAGTTTCTTCTTTCATCAGCATCCATGTTGGAGGAGCCTACACGTGGCGAGATGTAGCCTACAGCCAGATGGCAAGATGTACTGGCATCCAGCTTACCTACCAGGGTAGGAGTGATCTCATTTAGCTCCAGGGTTTATGGTTACCTTTGAAGGCCTTCTTGTAGCTGTTACTTACAGAATAAGTAATCAATCCATACAGGATTGCGTGGGAAAGGAAACTATTGCCAATTGAAAAAGGTTTCTCATGTTTGCTTCGAGCAGCACAACCTCTGTCTCATTAGACAACAGCAGAAGCTATCTATGGAAAATTATCTACTGCCATAAAAGTTATCTATGAAGGAATTTCCCAACTATTTCAGGTACAGTGCAAATGTTAAAAGGCCCCAGAGGAAGGGACTCGTGGGAATAAACTCCCCACTGATGCTACAGGGCACAGTGCCAGGCAGCCAATGGTGCAGTTGGTGGAAGCATTTATTTCTATTGTAATTCTTTTTTGACACCTATCACCTCGCCACAAAAGCAGATGGATCTTTGTACCACCTGCTTTGGCCAGGAGGGGAACCAAACTGCATGGCAACAGCAAGTGCATCCATCAGACCTGTGCTTTTCTCATCATAGAATGGCCTAGGTTGGAGGAGACCATAAAGAACAAGTTCCAACCTCCCTGCCATGGGCAGCGTTGTTATCTAGATCCCACTGCCCAAGATCCCATCTAACCTGAGCATTTTTATTACCAATGGCAATTGATCTTGGCAATTGAGACTGAATTTCAAGATGCTGAAAGGTGATTAAATCTACGTGAGAATTCTGTGACAGAGCTAAGCATGCTGAACCTTTCCTTTCTGCAGCTTTGTGCTTGCACTTGAAAAAGGTGCACCAGAAGCCTAAAGAAGGGATTCACAAATATCATCACAGCAAGGCAATAGAACAGCAGCAAGATCACAGAATCATTAAGGTTGGAAAGACCTCTAAGATCACCAAGCCCAACTGTCCACCCAACCCACCATGCCCACTGACCATGTCCCTCAGTGCCACATCCGCATGGTTCCCAAACACCTCCAGGAACAGGAACTCCACCACCTCCCTGGGCAGCCTGTGCCACTGCATCACCACTCTTTCTCAGAATACGTTTTTTCTAATATCCAACCTGAACTTCCCCCAACACAAATTAAGGCCATCACCTCTCATCCTACCACTGTTACCTGAGAGAAGAAGCCAACTTCCACCTTGCTACAACCTTCCTCTCAGGAAAGAGCTATGAGGTCTTCCCTGAGCCTCCTCTTCTCCAGACTGAACAACCCCAGCTCCCTCAGCTGCGTCCATCACACTTGTGCTCCAGACCCTTCACAGCTCCATTGCCCTTCTCTGGACACACTCCAGGGCCTCAATGTCTTCTTGTACTGAGGCACCCGACACAGAACACCACACTTGATATGCAGCCTCACCAGTGCCAGTACTGAGAGACAATCACCTCCTGCTGGCTGCACTCTCTCTGATACAAACCAGGATGCTCCTGGCCTTCTTGGCCACCTAGGCACACTGCTGGCTCATGTTCAACCAACACCCCAGATCCATCCTCACCCAAAGGCACATGCAGCAGAGCAGTCCAGCCAGAGATGCTCCAATACAACCACATCCCACAGAGCTTCATCCCCAGCTATCAGTTGCACCTTCTGCTCTCCTCTTTGTTAAGCTGTACACACAGAAATTCCACACCAGGCCATTCCTTAAAGCCTCCACCTCTGTACTGATAACTGTTGCCACTGCTTCAAGCTCACTTTGTCAGTTGTCCCAACACACTGGTACCAGTCTCCTCACAACTTCACTGCAGGGATGCTCAGCTGTCTGCCTCAACATCAATTTTGTAAAGCTTAAATTCCCTGGATTAAAAAAAGAAAAAAAATAGCAATGGCAAATAGAACCACTGGAGAGCAGGACAGTTTGTGTGGCTCAGCAGAACTGCAGAGAGCAGAAGCCCGCAGGAGTGACCTGCAAATTGCAAAACACCAGCAGAGCACTAACTGGGCTCAAAAAGCATGAAATGCCCTCAATCTATACAACGCTTTTTAAAAAGGAGATGGAGCTCGATTGAACATATCCTCGCTTCTGACCCATGTCCGCATTCCCAGGAATTTAAACTTGTCTGCAGAGGTAAATGAGATACATGCAAGCTATTCCTAAACGCCAAACTGAAAAAAGTTTCACACATTATACAGTGCATTTTAAATAGATAATGCTAGAGGGAGGAAGGGTGAGCAGCCCAGATTGACCATTTGATAAATCAGGAACAACTGGAGCTAACTTTATCCCTCTCATCCACTCAAGAGGCTTATAATCTCACACCTTGGAGCAATAAATTAGGAGTAAGCATTGCATTAGCACTGCAGGCTCCACATATAAAAGCTCAGAAGCAGGTTATACGATGGGAAAAGCTTTAAATTTAAAAAAGAAGTCAAGACAGTCACAACTCCTAGGATGCTACTGTGCAGTGACAGCTATGTGCATTTGTTACAATGAGAGATTTTGCTGCTGTGGTGGTGGATAACTCAGCACAGCCCTGGGATGTCGGATTGCTCTGACAAGTGCCACAGACACACTCTTCTCTCCCAATTTTGTTACCCTCTCTACAAGACAACAGCAATACGTTCTGCTTGCAGCTTTACTGGAGGAGGATTCATTCACTGCCTCTGTTGCTGTGAGCCCCTTCTTCCATTATAACACAAGGGAAAGAATCAGACGTGAGGAGCAGAGTTCAAAATATAAGCCTTGATTTGAGCAAGCATCCATTTAGATAAGAGATTAACATAGCTCAGACTGCAAAGTACTGCATCTTTTCGTGAAGGCAGTTTGTTATTTTTAAATAAAGAGGACCACGTATATGAATGTGGTGGTACAAGGTCCCTGCCTCACTGGGTATCAAAACAACAAATGCATGACTATTTGGTAAACTCCGGATGTGTCATAAACTGAGATACAGCAACATGATACAAACAACCATAGATTCAATTTCTAGCAGCTCCTGCACCAACAGTGCAGTCCCCTCTGCCTCATTCCTGGAGGTAGTTGCCCCATCCCTGGAGGTGCTTAAGGTCAGGCTGGATGGGGCTCTGGGCAGCCTGACTTGGTGGGGGGGCATCTCTCCCATGACAGGGGGTTGGAACTGGATGGGTTTTGAGGTTCCATCCAACCCAAACCATTCTATGATTCTATGGCTCTGCTCCCTAAACGCATCAGTAAGTCAAAATCAAGGCTCTGGGTCGAGCTTCTACAGCCCCATCCAAGAAACCTCCCACTCCCAGCAGAAACTCAACCTGCCCAAAACATCACCATGCTGGGAATTATTCACAAGCACATGCAGCTCACACACACTCACATGCTCACCCTTTCATGGAACCATAGCATGGCTTGTGCTGGAAGGGACCTTGAAGGGACTCAGCTCCAACCCTCTGCCATGGGCAGGGTTGCCACCCATCAGATCAGACTGCCCAGCAACCTCTCCCTGTGCTTCTGCCTCCTCCTCAACTCGGTGTTTTGGGGGCAAGGACCCACTCTCTACACAAGCATCACTTCCTGAAAGAGGAGTTGTATCTCTCCAGAGCACCTAGGCATCAGGAACGTGTATTTTTCTTTAAGTACCACGATGGATGGATGCCACACACAGTAACATAATCAGAGCAGCAAGACTCGAATACTGGCGAAATAAGAGGCACTTGTGTGCTGGAGGGAAGTATATTATTATTTTACAGTGTACACGGACAATTGGTGCTCTTAACTTTTAGTTTGAATTGAAACCGTGCTGTACTGAAGGAGGATGATGGCAGAAAGAAAAGAACATGAAATTGGTAAAAAAAAAAAGAAAAAAAAAAAAAGAAAAAAGACCAACACATATTCAAATCTAAGCATAAAATGTGCTGAGTCTGCAGAATGTGGGCAGTGCTTCATCTTTAATTTACTTCTCTGCCCCTTTGACTACAGCGGCTCCAAGAAGACTTACAAGGAAGATTTAGGAAAGCAGGGAAGCAAGTGATAGTGATTTTTTTGTTTAATATACTTTAAAAGGAACGAATGACTAATGAGAACCAGAAGCATTTCAGAGCGAAGGAATAATAAAGATACTAGACATCAGCTGATCCTCAATGGTTAACGGATGGGAAAGGCAGGGGAAGGAAGAGCTTGCATTGGTGCAATCTGTGGCCAACACCTCTCTTAAACACATCCAATTGCACCAATGTGAAAATCTCCACATGAAGGAGCGGGTGAAAAAGAGCTGAAGTGGGAGCAGGGCGCAGAATGCCAAGTGCTGCACTGAATTATTCAGATCCAGGCAGCACCATTGGCCACACAAGGAAATCACACCCCCCTGCTAGCTTTAAAATCAAAGGTCAAGGAGGGATAAAAGGGAAAGACAACACCTCTTTAAAGCAGAGATTTTGCACTGCAGTTCCCACTTCTCAGAGCGCTCTGGGACAGCAAGTGCTGCAGGAATCTTCGTAGTGTGCTGCCTTCCTCCCAGCATCACTCCTCACCCCAAAAGCAAAGGAAAGCTCACCCAAAGCAGATCTGAGGCTGTAAGGCTATTATATGGAAATCGCACCTCAAAGGCTGAAGCCAAAGCCTCCGAAAGGCCTTCGTTCAGGTCTTGGTTACACCTAAACTCAATGGGTTGTCACCTCTTGGCTTCCACGCTTCCCAAATCACAGCACATTACTCCAGCCCACAGGGATGGGCTCCTTCCCAGCAGGGTGCTGCTCCCTGTAGAAGTATTTCCAGCAAACTGCTCTGCATCATAAATTCACACTATTGTTATGGTTGGAAATGACCTTTAAGATCACCTAGCCCAACTGCCCACTCACCAAAAATACTGTCCATTAGGCCACGTCCCTCAGTGCCACATCTCCAATTTTCCTAACCACTTCTAAGAGACGGTGACTCCAGCATCTCCCTGACCAGTCTGTGCCAGTGCATCACCACCCCTCCTGAGAATACATTTTTCCTAACATCCAATCTGAACCTCCCCTGACACAACTTCAGGCCATCACCTCTCGTTCCATCACTGTTACCTGGGAGCAGAGACTGACCTCACCTCACCACAACCTCCCTTCAAAGAGCTGTAGAGAGCACTAAAGTCTCCCCTGAGCCTCCTTTATTCCAGACTGAACTACCCCATCTCTCTCAGCCACTCCCCATCAGACTTGTGCTCCAGACCCTTCAGTTTATCAACTTCTGTAACTTTTACTGTGCAGTTATTATGCTGAGCTGAAAATAATGCCCCTGGGTACGTTGGGTAGGGAGGTATTGGATTCTGGCAGGCCTGAGAGAAGCAGTGCTGCTGAAGCCCCTTCTAAACATGACTCTATTCTAGTGTGGCTCCAGGTGAGGATTGCTATTAACAGGATATTTTACACGTACTTCTACAGCTAGGCCCCGAAACGTGACAGCCAAAACACTTGTCACTCCAGCACTCAAAAGCACAGCAACTTTGACTTCTTCCTTTCATTTATTTATAGGTCTCATTTTCCTGATGTCCAGGCTTTCCATGAGCAGCACCACATGCACAGTGCACACAAGGCCATCTTCATGGAATCACAAAGGTTGGAAAAAGACCACTGGGATCACCCAGTCCAACCATCAACTCATCACCGCTACGGCTGTGTAGCAATTGGACAGATTAATATAACAGGAAAAGGTGTTTCACCAGAGATGTAACGATGGAAGGATCAGCACAATAGGAAAGTGCTAGAAAAGAAGATTGCTTACCCATATCAGAAGATTCCAGGTTCAAAGGGGAAAGCTCCACCAGGAAGGGATCTCCAGGAAGAGATCCTTCCCCAGTGGCAGTCAGCCCTTAAATGGGGTCTAAGAGAGGTGTAGCCAGGCTCCATCCCTTCCTACACAGCTGAACTGCCTTCACTTGTGCCCCCAGGGCTCGCCGGGTCCTTTCCCAGGTGCTCAATCAGTGGTTCAGGCCATGACTCAATAGTTCCCATTCAGCCTGCTGCCCCATGTCTCTCAGTGCCACGTCCACCTTTTCACCAGCTGTCCAACCTCAAACCTCCCTGCTATCCCTTAGGTCTCAATCAGGTAAAACAGGGACATTGGTTCCTTCTCACCCGCAACACTTCTGCAGGGGAACCAGCTCTCACCAGCTGCCACTCATCCACCCACAGAACGAATCACAGAATCACAGAATGGCCTGGGTTGAAAAGGACCACAATGCTCATCTATTTTCAACCCCCCTGCTGTGTGCAGAGTCGACAACCAGCAGACCAGGCTGCCCAGAGCCACATCCAGCCTGGCCTTGAATGCCTCCAAGGATGGGGCATCTACAACCTCTCTGGGCAACCTGTTCCATGGCACTGCACTGGTCCCTGTTGGCACGGGGTGTGGGGGGGAGGGGAAGATGGTAGGAAGAGAAAGGAAAAAATAAATACAAATTAGGAGAAAAAGAACAAAGAAGAAAAAACAAAAGTATTATAAAAAAAAAACAACCCACAAGTCAGGCTGGTCTGTTTCTTTCTTTCTTCTCCACCATCTATTCAGAGGCAGCAGGGGAGGTCTACAACTGTTGCGTCACACCAAGCACAAAAAACCTGACAAGCATGTTTGAGCTGATGGAGAGCAGACTGGACAGGAGGTTGGTGACAGCTTTAACACAGGGAGCAGGAGCTCGCTGCTTTAATTGGCCAAGGATGGGCTGCCCAGAGCCACGAGAAATGGCAGAAATTTCAGTGCGTAAATACTTCAGCTCCCATTGAACTCTGCCTCCGCTCCACAGATCTGGAATCTGTGATCAGCACTGAGGGCAGAGAGCAGAAGATGCTCTGAAATGGGGCGGGGGGGGGCGGGGGGGGCTGGGCTGTATGAATAACACCCCTGAAAATAATGCCTGCTCGCATCTTTAACGCGGCATTTTCTTCTCCACAGAGCTGTGACAATGGTTATCTCTGTGGTATAATTATCCGGATTTGATGACAGATTAAAAAAATATAGATCCCAACACCTGTTCAAGAGTTTTGTGTTTTTAAAGGCCATCGCCATTAACCTTGGGCCACGCACTTCATTGTGTTTAATTAGCAAGCTAATGAAGCCAGTTTTATTCCCTTTCTCAAGCACAAGAGGATAAGTACAAGACAGCGAAAGAGCAGGGCAGATCCATTTGCAGCACAGTTCATTGCTGCATGGCATTACTTAAACTTGCACCAAAATAAAAGTAATGTAATGGCTCGGAAAAGCGCCTTAGCAATGCATTCTGCAAGACAAATCCTTTTACACCTTCTGTATTTTCTACAGCTCCGAGATTCAAACACGATTTCTGAACATTTGGGCTGCAGAAAATTTGCAAACAAAAGGCTAAAAATGAACATAATGTTTTCCTCAATGAATCCTCAGTATTCCAAAAAATTAAGCATAACAGATTTTTTTTTTTCTACTTTTTTTTTTTTGTTTTAGATAAAAGAAAAGCAGGCTGCACCGGCTTTGTCGCAGGCAGCCAAGGGAGCACCAACAATGGAGGTCAAAGCAAATTTCGAAAAGCCCACCACTTTTGCACAGCCCTGTATTTATACACACATAACACACAAAGCACGGCTGTGCAACCCAGCAACGCGCCCAGACCTGGGGCACGGCGACTCGTTGCCTTTCTTATTTTGGGAAAGGGAAAACCGGACAACGAGGAGCGCATCGATAAATGCTCGTCGATATCACAAGAAATGCAGAAAGGGCTTGAAAAGAGAGGGAGGGGTTTAGGGAATTGCTCGAGCACTGATTGAGCGATGCTAGGGGACCCTTCCAAACAAACTGAATAGCGAGTGTTTTTGGGGCTTTCTTTATCGTATTTTCGGGGGAGGGAGGTGGTCAGTGTAGGTATGCCCCCATCAGATTATCCTTTTTATAACGTGATCCATTTAAGAAGCTTTGGGGGTTAATTATTCTTTTTTTTTTTTCTTTTATTTTGCCATCAACCACTTTTCTCCTCCAACTCCGATCTCTGCACAGCCATAGGAGCGTGCTGAAAACCAACCCCAACCCAACCAACCAACCCAACCCACCCCAAACAACAACAAACCAGCACGAAAGCCATCCCTTCTATCGAACCACACCAGATAAACGGATTCCGAGACCTACAGAAAGAAAACACATCGTCCATCCATCTCCTTGCTGCACGTAATAGAATTCTGCAGCCGGGAGAGCACCTTCCCAATACCTGCTATGTAAACACCCTTACCCCCATTCCCTGCACATGGAAACAAAGCTGCACACAAGTGTCCCAGCGATGCAATACAACCCCGAGCTGCCTTCGCTCCCCGCTAATAGATTAACATGACCCTTCATTTTTTAACCCCCGTCCTTTCGCCTCTTCCACCCTCCTTCCAGGTTTCGGCACGCCTTAAGAAATAAAGCCATAACGATGCTGATAATGGCAATTAAGCGGCGTGGCACCGCTCGCCGTGCCACAATCAGGCGGTGGCAGCGCATATTTAATGGGCACTCGGAACAAAGGAAGCGGCAGCGGGAGCGCCCCGGGGCCGGCACCGCTCCCCCCGCGGGCAAAGCCGAACCGGGGGGCGTGGGGTGGGTGAGAGGCACAAGGAACCCCCACCCCCGCTTGCCTCCCTGCCCCCAAATCCTTCTTTGCTATAGGATGGAGGGGAACTCCCCGCTCCGCGATGGGCACGGCCACAGTATCGCTGCCTCCCACCCGCTCGGCCTCAACGCCGCCCCCCCCCCCCCCGCCCCTCCCTCTTATATATGCCCCCCCTCCCCTTATATACGCGTCCCCCACCCCCACGTATGTCACCCCCCCCCCCCCCCTCGGGGCTGCAGGGAATGTAACAAGTTACTGCCCAGCACCCAGGTTAATGGAGGGGGCCTGAATGGGGATCAAGGTGGAGGTGGATGGGGGGGGGCACACAAAATAGCCGCTGCCCATGGAGAATATCCAGCAATCATAAACAATAAATAAAATGAGAGGGAAACGGGGGTACGGGGTTTCAAGCGTGACGGTGCTTGCAGTCGTTACTGGGCTGTGGGGGGGGGGCACACAGGGTGCTGCCCCCAGCCCCAAAGGGCTGCGGGATAACCCCCCCCCCCTCCCTCCCCAGCCCAACAGCGCTGCCCCCCGCTTCCCCCACGGCCGCTTCGAGAACTTCACCCTTTGCCCCCCTCCCCCTCCGGCTGAACTTTGGGGGCAAAGCTGTTCGATTAAGGCGGAATTAATTCAATGAATTAAAATGAATGACAAAAATTTAACACCTTCTCCCCCCCCCCCTCCCCCTTCCGTGCAACAGAAACCCCTCCTGGACGGATGCTCTCCCCCCTCACCACCACACACACACACCCCCTTTTGCCCAACTTTCTCCCAGCACCGCCGAACAGCCCCATAGGGCTCGGTTGGTGCAAACAAGCAAAGCCCTGTAGGGCTAAGGGGAAGAGGAGAGAGTCCCCATGTGGCTTCTTTTTTCTTGGGGGGGGGGGGGGGGGGGGGGCTCTGCCCCCAGGGTTAAGCTCCCCGGTAAGAACGGGGCACACACACACAAGCACGCGCTGCCCCAACACCTGAGCGGAGCCACCCCCGGCTCCCCAACTTCTGTGTCTGTGTACCCCCTCTTATCCCCCCCCCCCAAACACACACATCCCTTCCAGCCCTCCCCCACGAGTCAGTGCCCATTGCCGCAAAGTTTCCTCGATCTCTCGCCGTGTTTACATCGCCGCTAATTCCCACCGGCAGCGAAGGGAACAAAAAAAGCGGCGGCAGCACGGCAAGGCTCCGTCCTGCCAGTACAGAGCTTGGGAGAAACGGGGGGGGGGGGGGGAGGGGGGGGAAAGAGGCAAGAAAACAATTAAACATCTCACAGCTTGGAGGGGGGGAGGAGGGATGGGGTTCATCCGGCGGGTCTGGGGGCTCCGCTCCGCTTTTAAGGCTGCACAGAACCGCACCGGCCCATTCAATGGTGAGGTCGGGAAGCCGAGCGTAGAGGTAAACACGGCGGAACGCGCTTACCTGCGCCCAAAGTTGCACAGAGCACGGCCAAAGTCAGCCACGAAGCGCTCATATTCCTTCACACGGTGTGGTTTTGCGTTTTGGTTTTTGTTTGTTTGTTTGTTTGTTTCTCTCTCTCCTCGCGTGCCCCTCTTTCCCAAGGGGAAACGTAAAACGTATTCAAAATAAAGAGCTGGAAGCAGAGGGGAAAGGAGGAGGGAAGCGACGCGGTGCTCCTTCTCGAGAAAAGAAATATATATATATATACATATAAAGAAAAAAAAATAAAGAAAAAAGAAAAATAAACGAGGAGGAAAAAAAAATAATAATAAATCCTGAAAAATCGGATTTAATTCCTTCGCAGTTGCAAAATGTATCCAGTGGAGAGGAAGAGCCCGACCCGCTCCGCCCGGCCCCGCCGCTCGCTCCGCGCTTTCCAAGAGTTTCTTTCGCTGCGCTTTTGTGCTGGGAGCGCGGCGTGCACCGCACACCGCCTCCCCCCACTCCTCCTCCTCCTCCTCCTCTCCTCCTCCTCCCAACCCAACCCAACCCAACCCCTCCGGCTCCCCCAGCAGTGAGGCCGAGCGCACACGCCCCCCTCCGCTCGGCTTTCCGCGCAATTCACGCGCAACGCTCCCCCACCCCTTTTTCTTTATTATTTTTTTTTCCTCTCTATGTTTGTTGTTGGCGCCCCCCCCCCCCCCCTTTTTTTTTTTTTTTTTTTTGCGTTTTTTCCCAAAACCCCCCCCCCCCCCTCCAATCCCTCCCTCGGAAGAGAAACTTTGCGAGGGGATCCGCGTCCAGGCAAGAGCCCGCGGAGGGGGCGCGGGGCGCGGCATCGCGAAGGAGGAGAGATTGGGGTGGGGAGTTTCATAGGGGGGAAATTAAAAATAATAATAATAAATTGGGAAAAAAAAATATCGGGTCC